>NW_026559728.1:0-202340 GCF_028583425.1 Eublepharis macularius | reverse complement strand
CACCCCCCCCCCCCCTCCCCCACCCCCACCCCACCCCCACCCCCACCCCCTCCCCCTACCCACCCTCCCCCTCCCCCACCCCCACCCCCACCCCCTCACCCCCACCCCCTCCCCCACCCCCACCCCCAAACCCTCCCCTCCCCACCCCCACCCCCACCCCCACCCCCACCCCTACCCCCACCCCTAACCCTACCCCACCCCCACACCCACCCCACCCCTCCCCACACCCAACCCCACCCCAACCCCACCCCCTCACCCACCCTCACCCTACCCTACCCCACCCCCTCACCCAACCCCACCCCCACCCCCACCCCTACCCCCCACCCTACCCCACCCCACCCTCCCACCCTACCCACCCTACCCCACCCCACCCCCAACCCCTCCCCTACCCCACCCCCACCCCCACCCCCACCCCCACCCCCAACCCCTACACCCACCCCCACCCCCTACCCCACCCCACCCCCTACCCCTACCCCACCCCCACCCCCACCCCATCCCACCTACCCCACCCCCAAACCCTAACCCCACCCCTAACCCTACCCCCCACCCCAACCCTACCCCACCCCTCCCCTAACCCACACCCCTACCCCTCACCCCTACCCCTACCCTACCCTCCCCCACACCCTACCCCACCCCACCCCAACCCTCACCCACCCCCTACCCCCACCCCAACCCTACCCTACCCCACCCCTACCCCTACCCCCACCCCACCCCCACCCCCACCCCCACCCCCACCCCCTCCCCACCACCCCACCCCACCCCCTCCCCCTCCCCCACACCCAAACCCTCCCCCACCCCAACCCTCACCCTACCCCTACCCCACACCCTAACCCTACCCCACCCCACCCCCTCCCCACCCCTACCCCTAACCCTACCCCAACCCCTACCCCACCCCTCCCCCTACCCCTCACCCTACCCCCCTCACCCCCTACCCCTCAACCCACACCCACCACCCTCACCCACACCCACACCCTAACCCACCCCCAAACCCACACCCTCACCCTAACCTACCCTAACCCTAACCCTAACCCTAACCCAACCCTAACCCACACCCCTACCTACCCTAACCCTAACCCCTACCCCACCCCCTAACCCTAACCCTACCTACCCTACCCCTACCCAACCCTAACCCTAACCCTAACCCTAACCCTAACCCTAACCCTAACCCTAACCCTAACCCTAACCCTAACCCTAACCCTAACCCTAACCCTAACCCTAACCCTAACCCTAACCCTAACCCTAACCCTAACCCTAACCCTAACCCTAACCCTAACCCTAACCCTAACCCTAACCCTAACCCTAACCCTAACCCTAACCCTAACCCTAACCCTAACCCTAACCCTAACCCTAACCCTAACCCTAACCCTAACCCTAACCCTAACCCTAACCCTAACCCTAACCCTAACCCTAACCCTAACCCTAACCCTAACCCTAACCCTAACCCTAACCCTAACCCTAACCCTAACCCTAACCCTAACCCTAACCCTAACCCTAACCCTAACCCTAACCCTAACCCTAACCCTAACCCTAACCCTAACCCTAACCCTAACCCTAACCCTAACCCTAACCCTAACCCTAACCCTAACCCTAACCCTAACCCTAACCCTAACCCTAACCCTAACCCTAACCCTAACCCTAACCCTAACCCTAACCCTAACCCTAACCCTAACCCTAACCCTAACCCTAACCCTAACCCTAACCCTAACCCTAACCCTAACCCTAACCCTAACCCTAACCCTAACCCTAACCCTAACCCTAACCCTAACCCTAACCCTAACCCTAACCCTAACCCTAACCCTAACCCTAACCCTAACCCTAACCCTAACCCTAACCCTAACCCTAACCCTAACCCTAACCCTAACCCTAACCCTAACCCTAACCCTAACCCTAACCCTAACCCTAACCCTAACCCTAACCCTAACCCTAACCCTAACCCTAACCCTAACCCTAACCCTAACCCTAACCCTAACCCTAACCCTAACCCTAACCCTAACCCTAACCCTAACCCTAACCCTAACCCTAACCCTAACCCTAACCCTAACCCTAACCCTAACCCTAACCCTAACCCTAACCCTAACCCTAACCCTAACCCTAACCCTAACCCTAACCCTAACCCTAACCCTAACCCTAACCCTAACCCTAACCCTAACCCTAACCCTAACCCTAACCCTAACCCTAACCCTAACCCTAACCCTAACCCTAACCCTAACCCTAACCCTAACCCTAACCCTAACCCTAACCCTAACCCTAACCCTAACCCTAACCCTAACCCTAACCCTAACCCTAACCCTAACCCTAACCCTAACCCTAACCCTAACCCTAACCCTAACCCTAACCCTAACCCTAACCCTAACCCTAACCCTAACCCTAACCCTAACCCTAACCCTAACCCTAACCCTAACCCTAACCCTAACCCTAACCCTAACCCTAACCCTAACCCTAACCCTAACCCTAACCCTAACCCTAACCCTAACCCTAACCCTAACCCTAACCCTAACCCTAACCCTAACCCTAACCCTAACCCTAACCCTAACCCTAACCCTAACCCTAACCCTAACCCTAACCCTAACCCTAACCCTAACCCTAACCCTAACCCTAACCCTAACCCTAACCCTAACCCTAACCCTAACCCTAACCCTAACCCTAACCCTAACCCTAACCCTAACCCTAACCCTAACCCTAACCCTAACCCTAACCCTAACCCTAACCCTAACCCTAACCCTAACCCTAACCCTAACCCTAACCCTAACCCTAACCCTAACCCTAACCCTAACCCTAACCCTAACCCTAACCCTAACCCTAACCCTAACCCTAACCCTAACCCTAACCCTAACCCTAACCCTAACCCTAACCCTAACCCTAACCCTAACCCTAACCCTAACCCTAACCCTAACCCTAACCCTAACCCTAACCCTAACCCTAACCCTAACCCTAACCCTAACCCTAACCCTAACCCTAACCCTAACCCTAACCCTAACCCTAACCCTAACCCTAACCCTAACCCTAACCCTAACCCTAACCCTAACCCTAACCCTAACCCTAACCCTAACCCTAACCCTAACCCTAACCCTAACCCTAACCCTAACCCTAACCCTAACCCTAACCCTAACCCTAACCCTAACCCTAACCCTAACCCTAACCCTAACCCTAACCCTAACCCTAACCCTAACCCTAACCCTAACCCTAACCCTAACCCTAACCCTAACCCTAACCCTAACCCTAACCCTAACCCTAACCCTAACCCTAACCCTAACCCTAACCCTAACCCTAACCCTAACCCTAACCCTAACCCTAACCCTAACCCTAACCCTAACCCTAACCCTAACCCTAACCCTAACCCTAACCCTAACCCTAACCCTAACCCTAACCCTAACCCTAACCCTAACCCTAACCCTAACCCTAACCCTAACCCTAACCCTAACCCTAACCCTAACCCTAACCCTAACCCTAACCCTAACCCTAACCCTAACCCTAACCCTAACCCTAACCCTAACCCTAACCCTAACCCTAACCCTAACCCTAACCCTAACCCTAACCCTAACCCTAACCCTAACCCTAACCCTAACCCTAACCCTAACCCTAACCCTAACCCTAACCCTAACCCTAACCCTAACCCTAACCCTAACCCTAACCCTAACCCTAACCCTAACCCTAACCCTAACCCTAACCCTAACCCTAACCCTAACCCTAACCCTAACCCTAACCCTAACCCTAACCCTAACCCTAACCCTAACCCTAACCCTAACCCTAACCCTAACCCTAACCCTAACCCTAACCCTAACCCTAACCCTAACCCTAACCCTAACCCTAACCCTAACCCTAACCCTAACCCTAACCCTAACCCTAACCCTAACCCTAACCCTAACCCTAACCCTAACCCTAACCCTAACCCTAACCCTAACCCTAACCCTAACCCTAACCCTAACCCTAACCCTAACCCTAACCCTAACCCTAACCCTAACCCTAACCCTAACCCTAACCCTAACCCTAACCCTAACCCTAACCCTAACCCTAACCCTAACCCTAACCCTAACCCTAACCCTAACCCTAACCCTAACCCTAACCCTAACCCTAACCCTAACCCTAACCCTAACCCTAACCCTAACCCTAACCCTAACCCTAACCCTAACCCTAACCCTAACCCTAACCCTAACCCTAACCCTAACCCTAACCCTAACCCTAACCCTAACCCTAACCCTAACCCTAACCCTAACCCTAACCCTAACCCTAACCCTAACCCTAACCCTAACCCTAACCCTAACCCTAACCCTAACCCTAACCCTAACCCTAACCCTAACCCTAACCCTAACCCTAACCCTAACCCTAACCCTAACCCTAACCCTAACCCTAACCCTAACCCTAACCCTAACCCTAACCCTAACCCTAACCCTAACCCTAACCCTAACCCTAACCCTAACCCTAACCCTAACCCTAACCCTAACCCTAACCCTAACCCTAACCCTAACCCTAACCCTAACCCTAACCCTAACCCTAACCCTAACCCTAACCCTAACCCTAACCCTAACCCTAACCCTAACCCTAACCCTAACCCTAACCCTAACCCTAACCCTAACCCTAACCCTAACCCTAACCCTAACCCTAACCCTAACCCTAACCCTAACCCTAACCCTAACCCTAACCCTAACCCTAACCCTAACCCTAACCCTAACCCTAACCCTAACCCTAACCCTAACCCTAACCCTAACCCTAACCCTAACCCTAACCCTAACCCTAACCCTAACCCTAACCCTAACCCTAACCCTAACCCTAACCCTAACCCTAACCCTAACCCTAACCCTAACCCTAACCCTAACCCTAACCCTAACCCTAACCCTAACCCTAACCCTAACCCTAACCCTAACCCTAACCCTAACCCTAACCCTAACCCTAACCCTAACCCTAACCCTAACCCTAACCCTAACCCTAACCCTAACCCTAACCCTAACCCTAACCCTAACCCTAACCCTAACCCTAACCCTAACCCTAACCCTAACCCTAACCCTAACCCTAACCCTAACCCTAACCCTAACCCTAACCCTAACCCTAACCCTAACCCTAACCCTAACCCTAACCCTAACCCTAACCCTAACCCTAACCCTAACCCTAACCCTAACCCTAACCCTAACCCTAACCCTAACCCTAACCCTAACCCTAACCCTAACCCTAACCCTAACCCTAACCCTAACCCTAACCCTAACCCTAACCCTAACCCTAACCCTAACCCTAACCCTAACCCTAACCCTAACCCTAACCCTAACCCTAACCCTAACCCTAACCCTAACCCTAACCCTAACCCTAACCCTAACCCTAACCCTAACCCTAACCCTAACCCTAACCCTAACCCTAACCCTAACCCTAACCCTAACCCTAACCCTAACCCTAACCCTAACCCTAACCCTAACCCTAACCCTAACCCTAACCCTAACCCTAACCCTAACCCTAACCCTAACCCTAACCCTAACCCTAACCCTAACCCTAACCCTAACCCTAACCCTAACCCTAACCCTAACCCTAACCCTAACCCTAACCCTAACCCTAACCCTAACCCTAACCCTAACCCTAACCCTAACCCTAACCCTAACCCTAACCCTAACCCTAACCCTAACCCTAACCCTAACCCTAACCCTAACCCTAACCCTAACCCTAACCCTAACCCTAACCCTAACCCTAACCCTAACCCTAACCCTAACCCTAACCCTAACCCTAACCCTAACCCTAACCCTAACCCTAACCCTAACCCTAACCCTAACCCTAACCCTAACCCTAACCCTAACCCTAACCCTAACCCTAACCCTAACCCTAACCCTAACCCTAACCCTAACCCTAACCCTAACCCTAACCCTAACCCTAACCCTAACCCTAACCCTAACCCTAACCCTAACCCTAACCCTAACCCTAACCCTAACCCTAACCCTAACCCTAACCCTAACCCTAACCCTAACCCTAACCCTAACCCTAACCCTAACCCTAACCCTAACCCTAACCCTAACCCTAACCCTAACCCTAACCCTAACCCTAACCCTAACCCTAACCCTAACCCTAACCCTAACCCTAACCCTAACCCTAACCCTAACCCTAACCCTAACCCTAACCCTAACCCTAACCCTAACCCTAACCCTAACCCTAACCCTAACCCTAACCCTAACCCTAACCCTAACCCTAACCCTAACCCTAACCCTAACCCTAACCCTAACCCTAACCCTAACCCTAACCCTAACCCTAACCCTAACCCTAACCCTAACCCTAACCCTAACCCTAACCCTAACCCTAACCCTAACCCTAACCCTAACCCTAACCCTAACCCTAACCCTAACCCTAACCCTAACCCTAACCCTAACCCTAACCCTAACCCTAACCCTAACCCTAACCCTAACCCTAACCCTAACCCTAACCCTAACCCTAACCCTAACCCTAACCCTAACCCTAACCCTAACCCTAACCCTAACCCTAACCCTAACCCTAACCCTAACCCTAACCCTAACCCTAACCCTAACCCTAACCCTAACCCTAACCCTAACCCTAACCCTAACCCTAACCCTAACCCTAACCCTAACCCTAACCCTAACCCTAACCCTAACCCTAACCCTAACCCTAACCCTAACCCTAACCCTAACCCTAACCCTAACCCTAACCCTAACCCTAACCCTAACCCTAACCCTAACCCTAACCCTAACCCTAACCCTAACCCTAACCCTAACCCTAACCCTAACCCTAACCCTAACCCTAACCCTAACCCTAACCCTAACCCTAACCCTAACCCTAACCCTAACCCTAACCCTGACCCCACCCACCTTGAATAGCAGACGTGCGATCAAGGAGCTCTCACTTCCTGGTTTGGATTTTCGCTTTTTTTACCTATTATATCTCTCAGAAAAATTTCAATTTTGGTCAGAGTTTGTTCCTAAGGGTACCCCCATCAGGGGGTCTGAATATGGAGGCCCCCCCTCCTGGGGGGGACCCCCAAATTGAGATCGAATTTTTGCCTATACAAGACAATGGAGACAATGGAGAGCATGCTTCTCAGCATGGCCTACAAGAAAAAGGCTTCCAACTTCATCTGCTGCCATCCTCTTTGGGAGTCGTGCCTTCTGACGTCAAACACAGTAAGGATGTTCGAGGGCCCCTGGGGAATATAGACCGGACCCCCAGTTTGGGTTTTGACCCCTCCCAGAAGACCCCTGCCGCTTTAAAGGAGGATTCCTTTTCCCTATTGCTTTCAATGGAACATGCAACAGGACAGGCAGCTGTAACCTTAGACGGGTCTGGGGATGACCTGGCCCTGGACGTGGTGGGTGAGAGTTTGAATGACACCTTTACTCCTGAGGAGACCCGGAGCATTCGGAAACCCGTTACACGTGGCCCTACTCTTGAGGAGACCTTTCCTTCTAAGAACGCCCTGGACTCTGGGAAGGCTGTTACACGTGTACTTACTCGTGAGGAGACCTTTCCTCCTATGCAAGGCCTGAATGTGGGGGAGACTGTTACATGTGTCCTTACTCGCGAGGAGACCTCTGCGCCTAAGCAAAACTTGAATGCTGGGGAGGCCGTTACACTTGCCCTTACTCACGAGGAGACCTTCACTCCTATTCAAATCCTGAATGCTGGGGAGGCCGTTACACGTGTCCTTACTCGCGAGGAGACCTCTGCTCCTATGCAAAAATTGAATGCTGGGGAAGCTGTTACACCTGTCCTTACTCATGAGGAGACCTCTGCTCCTAAGCAAGTCCTGAATGTAGGGGAGGCTGTTACACGTGTCCTTACTCACGAGGAGACCTTTGCTCCCATGCAAATCCTGAATGCTAGGGAGGTGCTTACACGTGTCCTTACTCACGAGGAGACCTTTACTCCTATGCAAATCCTGAATGCTGGGAAGGCTGTTACACGTGTCCTTACTCACGAGGAGACCTTTGCTCCTACGAAAACCCTGAATGCTAGGGATGCTGTTACACATGTACTTACTCATGAGGAGACCTTTATAACTCAGGAGGCCCAGAAGACTGAGAACTTTATTACACAGGTCCTTACTCCCGAGGAGACCTCTACTCCCATTCCTCATTCTGATACACCAGTGTGTTGTGATGTGATGGACCCGCTTGCTGACCCAGATGTTGACACGGCTGAACCAGATATGCAATCTATTAAAAGCCGAGATAGACTTCCGATAACAGCTGCTGTGCAAATGGAGAAACAAGGACAGGCCCTTAAACAGACAGGGGGCCCCTCCCACAGCACCGAATTTCAGGAAGACATACGGCGGTCAAGACTCTGCCCCGACCAAGGGAGTGAAGTTGAATTTATTCTTACCTCTGACTCCGACCTTGATCTTGGCCGTGTTTCCCGGGTTGACTCTATTGATGTCGCTGTTATCCAACGCCAAAGAGCAGCTTATAAACAATCGAAGGATTCCTTTGTCCTGGGAAAGGGGGATGATTTTTCTCAGCGGCGTATGGACCGTTATCTTGACGAGGTGATGGATTTAGCTAAGTCCCCTATAGCTTGTAGAGCAAAATCGGAACCTGTTCCTTCGGAGATCCCCGTGGAGAAAGACATCGTCTCCTCTAACACAGACTTACCCCGAGAGCCCGAAGAGGAAAGGCAAAGATGGGCCGAGGGACTACGTAAAGCTCGTTACCAGCTAAAAGAAACGGAAATTTCCATTCAAAATGTGGATAAACACCTAGTGGATTGTCTGGACCTTGAACGGCGTGCTAAACTCCTTAAACAGAAGGACAGATTTCTTGATATAATACTGAAAGAGACACACAAGGTCCACGTTTATGAGGACTTATTCAAACTGGCACAAGTCGATGAAGACTCTTCAAACATCGTCCCTTCCTCCCGAACGAAATGTTCTAAGGGTGTCATTGACCACAGTTCGTCCCCGGAGGAACAACCGGCTAAAAAGAAGCAGAAGCAAGGGCCAGAATCTCACTCGGCCCGAACTTCACAGGGTGCCCGAGAACATGCAGACCGACAGTCTTCCCAGAGTCTTGAACAAGAAGATTGTTCTACACATATTTATGGACAGCTCTCAGAGGAGCAAAATACGAGTATAGCAAAACAGGGGGTTGGAATCGGGGACTTGTCTCCGGCCCTGTCTCTGGAATGTGGAACCCCAGGGATAGAATCTAATGCTGTCCGGAATGTTAGAGAGATCCAATTGACTAATGCCTGGGAGAAGATAAAGTTTGGTCCCATGTCTAAGGGTCTGGACCTTTTGGTTCCAGAACAAATCAATAAAATCGATTTGGCAAAGTTCTGGGGTTTTCTGTTGACTCATGTGGGATGGGTGATGGTACCCACACCTTCGTTAACTAAGAGAAGCAAGGACTCGATGATAGACTTGCTTGATAAACAAAAGGAGGTGTTGTTTACCTATCTTACTGATGGAGAGGAAACCGGACAAGAGCCGCCGCCGCAAAATCTTCTTTATGCCAGATCCCTATCGATCAACATCGTTGATAGGCTTGTCATAGGACGTCGGAGTCGTACTTCGACGGAGACCTATCCCTCCTGGTTGACGGAGGAGGGACTTACGAAACTTCTCAAAGGTATCTGTCGTCGTGCTGAAGAAAGACCGCCGGCGGAAGGCACGGGATTTCTTGACGAACCTGGCAAGAGAGCGACAGAAATGACACAAAAAGATTTGATACACTGGTGCATCCAAGCGTTGCATGTTTTCAAAGTCCGTGTTCAACGACTAAAGGGAGAGGCGGAGACGTCGACTGGAAGGAGTGTCGCGCCCAGGAAAGGAAGGCTTGAACGGAAAACTGTGTCTAAGATGATGACGGATACGACTCAGCTGGCTAATCCTGTGACGATTCCATCGCATGCTGAATTATCTGCCATGATAGCAGCACAAGATGCCCGAATGTGTCGCCAGGGAGACTCTGCTTCGCAGAGTCTCCCGCAAACGGGTGAGGGTCACGGTCGCTTCTGTTCTGTGGATAAGAGGCTCTTTCTAGAAGATGAAGAGGGACGTAGGAAGAAAGGAGAGAGAGGGATGAAAGATGAAAAGGGGACTGAAAAGGAAGGAGAGGGAGGAGATGAGGACAGCGGGGGGTTATCTGGCTTATCTGGCATAGAATCTCTCTCTAGTTCCGAAAGGGAAGAGGAGGAAGAAGAGGAGATGGAGTTAGCCCCTACTAAGGAAGGTGGATGTATATCAGATAGGGATATTAAGAGAAAGGAAGTAGTTTCTTTGGAGAGATGTGGAGGGAAGCCGCAGAGGGAGGGGAGAAGGGAGGGGAGAAGGAAGGAGAGCAGGGAATTAAACTTTAGGGACAAAGCACCCCTGCGGGGGAATGTTTTGCAAGTGGATACTGGGTCTTCGGGTGTTCTTTCTCTTCCCGATACAGCACAGACCAGCCTGTCATCTGAAGGGAAGGGAGAAGCTGTTAGCTTGACCTCAATGACTAGGACTATGAACGAGACAGTTCTACCGATGCAGACAGACATGCAATCAGAACAGGACTCCCTTCTGATCACCGTGCAAGGAAACTTACCTGTGACGACTGAAGATATCTCGATAGGGAACTTCGTCATGGACACGGATTCGGAATTGATTGAACTGCGACTTAATACAGGACCTGTGAGTAAAGAAAACATACATGAGACATTTGAGACATATGTAAATCCTTCTGCAGGAACTTCAGTGATCTTGCAGGAGGATCCTTCCAATCATGTAACATCAGAGACAAACGGAAAGCGGGAACGTGATACACAAATATTGGTATGCACGGTTAGGGTGGAAAAGGGAGCCCAAGGTTTGGCAATTGGAGTAGGAGATGTTGATGTGTCACAAGGTACGCCAGTGGGGATAGCATTGGGAAACCAAGGAGAACCTAAGAGGGATGTGGTCCTACCGGTTCCTAGAAACCCGGGAGTAACTGTAACAACACCTAGGTTACCTACGAGTAATACTCTTCCTGACGCAATGCCTAAGGTTTCAGCAGCAAGTGTTAGAGAATCTTTAACAACAGATTCTAGGGAACCTCTAACAACGGGTTCTAGCGAATCCTTACCAGCCCACACACCTTCCGTTGGGAGCGCAGGAACGTCTTATGCAGACATGTTGAGGGGAACCGGTAGGAGGCCAAGGGACCCGGGATCACGGAGGGAGGGGGAAACGGATGGAGAACCCCCCCGCCGTCGGACGGATTTTGAAAAGGAGAGACTGGAGGATGAAGAATTCTTAGAGGATTTCTTCAATATGAGAGAAGATGAAGGAGAATTTGATCCGAGGCAAAGATTTGTTATTCGGTTCAGGTATAAAGGCTCAGATCCACAAAAGCTCACAGAAGAATACATGATAGAGGAGGTGCTTTTAGGGATAATGGGAATTCCACGAGGCGACATACTGGCAGTTATCATGCCGCCGGGGCTTAGGGAAACCGATGTTTGTTTTGTGTCAGAACGAGGATACCAGAAGGGTTGGGGGAGGTTGAGAGAAATCATGAGGTCGACCCCGAATCCCTTTGGTGACTATGACATTATTCCCCTCTTCCGAGGAGAATCGAGGGTTCTGACAGTGGCGTTCAGAACAACAAATATTCCAGCAGAGGATGTGGAACAATGGCTGGGCAGATTTTGCAAGGTGTTGTTACCCCCCCAAAAGGCCCTCAATTCGTGGGGCATTTGGAAAGGAGAATATAAGACTGTCGTCTCTTTGCAAAGAGATTTCAGGAGTAAACTACAACATATTCCTAAATATTTTTTTCTGGGAGGAGATAGAGGGATCACCAGGTACAGTGGGCAACCCCCAGCATGCTTCCAATGTGGGGGGTTTGACCATATTAGGCAACACTGTGCCACACCTTTGTGTTCTGTCTGTGGGAGGAGGGGCCATAACTCCACACAATGTACAACTGGAGTGGTCTGTAACCTTTGTGGCCGCCAAGGCCACACGTACCTTCTGTGTCCCGACGCGCATTATAACAAGTGGTATCCAAACTCGTACTCAAAACTCGTTCGCTGTCACCCTCATTTAAATCGAACAGATGAGGATTCATCGACTAGCCAATTTTCAGAGGGTGCTACTGCAAAACACGGGGAGAAGGACAGTAACGAATGTTTACATGAAGGGGGTTGGCAGGAGGTAAAGAGGACTTCGCACGATGTCCTTAGAGGCAGGGTAAGACGGGGAGTGTATAACCCGATACGAACGATGGTCAGCAACCGATTTGAAGCCTTGAATGTGACAGAAGAGGAAGGTACGCAAGATACGCCTCTGGCCTCCTTTACTACCGGATCATGTATCAACCCGGAACAAAAACAAAGAGATGACATGCAGACTGATAGAAAGGCGGGATCGGAGAAACCTAAGATGAGGAAAGAGTCAAGGAAAGAGTCAAGGAAAGAGTCGAAGAAAGCCATATTCCGTACATACGAAAACCTTACAGAAAAGGAACTCCAGGTAATTTCTGAAGAACTCAACGAAAAGATCCAAAAGGTGACCCAAGCACTTTCCGCTGCAGAAGGTGCATCTGAGGAGGTACAACTACGTTTAAGTCAAAAGGAGCATTATTGGAGAGATGAGGTTACCTGCATACAACGTGAACTGGCTAGAAGAAGGGACCGAGACCCAAACCTTACCGAGGAACCGTTAAGTGACTCCCAGATGATGATGGTGGAAGAAGCGCCAGAACAGGAGGCGATGCTGAACCAGGGAGACACACAGAACCAGGAACAGATACCTATGTATACAGATGGACAAAGACATGAACAAATTAGAGAGCGAATTGCAGAGATAAGCGAGGACCTTGAAGGAGGGAAGACGGAATCGATGGAGTGGATAAGTGGAATATCATTGGTGGAAAAGAACCCTGTGACAGGCGACCAGTCTGACTCTCCTCCTGACCAGGAAAAGGTTCCTCAACAGCACGAGTATCCTCCTCCTGTTAGCTTACCCGACTCAAGGGGAAACATTTTGACGCCGTGCGCGTCATTTCCATGTAAGGCCACGCCTCCTGATCCGCAGGAGGAGGTGGAGACGATGAGTTTAGAAACTGTAGTGGAAGGCACGGAGGAAGACCGGCGAGGTTTGTAGGAAAAGAATAGGAAGAGGAAAGATAAAATGACAGTCGATAAGTTCAATGGAACTGGATTTAAGATGGCTTATGGTTTTATTGCTATTGCTGCTATCTTATATTCATTAACAATACCAATGGAGTTGAACATACTTACCTGGAATTGTAGAGGGCTACGGCAGTCGGTGAGGAGAGAAGATGTTTATTACCACATTAGGAGGCTAAAGGCTGATGTTTTTGTCCTGCAAGAAACTAATATTAGTACTCCTAGGGAGAGGAGTGCAGCGCAGAATTCCTGGACTTGGGGGCCTTCAATTTGGTCTTTGAAAGAAGAGGAAGGAACGGGAGGTGTCGCGGTTCTCTTCTTATGCAATCCTGATCTTAAAGTTGTGAGGACCATCGATGCTATGCCGGGTCATCTTATAATAGTGGACTTCAATCTTAAAAACCCGGCAAAAGCGTTAGACAGCAAGTTTAGGTTGTGTGCCCTCTATGCTCCTGTGAAGGCAATTCATAGACGACAACTGTGGCAAACATTGGAGGATCATATTGGTACAAAGAGGGCTCTACTCGTGGCGGGAGATTTCAATGTTCGCTCCGAGCGAGAGGATAGAATTAATTTGAGAGCCGGTGCTCAAATGGGAACGTCTGCCCCCGTATTTAAACAGCTGACAATGGAGGAAAAAAGACTGAAAGCCCTTCTTAAAGATCGCCTTGGCTTGATGGATGCGGGGCTACAGAAGGATGGGGAATTAGATTTTCTCCCTACGCATCACCGGGCAACGTTCCGACGTAAATTCACAGCAACCTTAGGGTGTAAGATGACTTATTATCACCCTCTGTCGACAAGCAGGTTGGACAGAATATGGGCCCCAGCGGCTCTCCCCCTTACGGGATGTAAGATTATTTTGACGCCGTGGTCAGACCACGCTATTCTTCAAGTATTATTTGCAGGACAACCCAATAGGAGGAATCACAAACCAGCTTGGCGACTCAGTGAAGCGGACCTCAGGACCTTTCGGATGGAACCGGAAATTGTTCTGACGCTTGAATGCCAGAAGCGTATAAAGTCTGGGATGGATGTCCTCGATTGGTGGGAAAGGACGAAAGATGCCATACGATATGCTTCGGTTCGGGCCAGGAGAGTGCAGGGCAGTTATGAACTGTCACAATATCACAGAGCGATCCAGAACGTACTTGCATGCAGATGGAGAATGAACAAGGGCCTTGACGTTGACAATGAACGGCTTCGACGCAATCAAGAAGTTATTAAAACTTACCGCCTTACCCAACGTCGACGGCGTCATATGGCACGGGTGGCTAGAGCATCGGGGCCGTTAATTGAGAAGGGAGAATGGCAAAAAGATCGCCTGCCTCGATACAACCAGACTCTGTCCGCGTTAAAAGGAGGTCCGTCAGATGGACTACTTCAAGAACCGGTCGAGATAGCAGAAGAGGTCTCTAGATTTTATAGAGAATTTTACGCGGTTTCGGAAACCTCTCCTGATGAAGTACGCATTCAGTCCTATCTAGAAAGTGCCTTTGGGCAGAAACCGTTACCGCCAAACGAAGAAGATCTTTGCGAACTCTCTCGGCCCTTCGAGCAAGAAGAAATCCAGCGAGCCATTCAGGCGGGTAAACGTAACTCTAAGCCGGGACCGGATGGGTTACCGTATGGATTCTATAAGAACTTTAAAGATCACTTAGTTCCCATCTTGACGGAGGTTTTTAATGAGATGCTGCAGAGGGCGAGGGTGGGACGGAGTTTTTTACACGGATCAATGAGTCTATTGTACAAAGGAGGAGATCCGACTCTGATAGGCAACTGGAGACCCATCACGGTTAACAACACCGATTACAGGATACTAGCAAGGGTCCTCAATAATAGGTTGAAAAAACTGGCTAATGCACTAGTGCAGGTTGGACAAACCAGCTCTGTACCCGGAAGGAGAATGGGGCATACCACCTGTGTTTTCAGACAGATTTTTGACCGGTTACAGCAAGAAAAGGAACATCTATGCATATTGCAGCTGGACCAGAGTAAAGCGTTTGACCGGGTTGACAGAGGCTACATGTGGGCTGTTTTAAAATTCCATGGATTGCCAGAACAGCTGATCAAGCTCCTACAGGCACTTTACATGAACGCGCAAGTTACACCAAACGTCGGAGGGTGTCGAGGGTCGCCATTTCCAGTACCCACGGGGGTTAGACAAGGATGCCCTCTCAGTCCTCTCCTGTACGTCTTGACACTAGATCCTCTTCTTAGGGCGTTGCAGAGAGATCGGTTCATCAGAGGAATTTTTCCCCACGGTTGTCCGGAGTATCGCATCACCAGTCTAGCCCACGCTGACGATTGTTACGTCATCCTCCGGAACACAGAGGAACTGCTAAAGGTGCGAGAACATTTACGGCGCTACGAAATTGTTTCCGGAGCAAAGGTGAACGAGCTTAAAAGTCAGATTTACGATCTCGACGGGCGGACGGGAAGAATGGAAGTGACTCCCATGGTGCCTACGGAGAAGGATCATAGAGACCGTGAGGAGCTGGAAGGACAGGTAGAAGGAAAGGAGAACAGACAGCATGACGACGAAGGAGCGAGCGGGACAGGAACGGGGATGCTGTCTCTGAAGATCCTGGGAGTCACCTTTTCTTTGAGAGCTGATGGCTGGAGAGATAATTGGATTGTATGGCAACAGCGAGTGTTGGAAAGACTGGACAGGTGGAAGACATGGAGATTATCCACAGCCCAAAAAGTTCAATATTTTGCCATATATTGCATTCCAGCTGGCAATTACCTAGCGACAGTTTACCCTCCGCCGGAATCTACAGTAACCATCATCACCAGAGCGGTTTTTAAGTGGATTTTCGGGACGCTCCACTTACCGCTTGCGAGAGTAGTCGTTCAGAGAGGACACGGAGAAGGAGGTCTTGGGTTACCGGAGATTGGACTGTGGTTCCTATCCATCTTTCTCGTTTTTAACTGTGGAACTTGGCAGCAGAATGCGACGGGCTTGATTACGCAAGAAATGTACACCAGACAGTTCTTTATGGACAGTTGGGTAGACACCAGATGGGCAAAACGATGGTGGAAAGAAGGCTCTCTGCCGACCCGCTTGACGGCTTCGATGAAAGTACAGCTTCCTGACTTTATGGTTGAGGTAGCAAAGGGGATACAGAAACATGGCATCGAAGCCTCAGAAGTCAAGGGAACTAGCCCGGGAACTAAAGGAGTTACCGGAAAGTTGTACTGGACTGTTATGCACCGAAGTCGGTTGGTACCCTATGATGAAGAGAGACGGAAGAAGGAGACGCTTTCTTCGTATTTGAGGAACCAGATCTTTCCTATCCCCACCTTCGGTGACCGGACCATACCTTATGCCCTACGGGATCTTCGTTGGAGGACTTACCATCAGATATTATATGTGGGAAGTAAAAAGTTTGGGGCGACAGAAGATCAACAGCGTTGCCCCAGGGTGCTTTGTAGGTCTTTGAATCCACATACCAACATTCCTGAGACCATCCCCCATGTTGTGAAGGAGTGTGTAGCTGTAAGGAGGTCGTGGGCAGGAGTAGCCAGAGCATTGCAATGGCCTTTTCTGATATCACAACACTGGGAAACGATTGTCTCGGGATTGGAGCCGACAGAAGGGTTTGGGAATCCCAGGGAGCAGGGGGGCTGTCCGGGTGAGAAGGCTGGTATTAAGGTTCCTTGGGCACTGGTTAGGTTAGTGAATCTCATCTTTGTTAGTACTGTGATGAAAAACAGAAGGGAGGAGGTGTATACCAAAAAGGCAGTACCCTTAGTTGAAACGGTACATACTGTAACAGATTATTTGGCGAAAATTAAAAGGTGGGAAGAAAAGAGGATGAAGGGCGTGAAGTGGCTGAGCAGGTGGAGGTGGTTTCATGAGATCAACCCGCCAGTTCCTTGAAGTCAGATATAATTGCTTCCTACCTTGACTTCTCTCAAGTTGGATAGACATCTGTTGTATAACTTAATTCTTCTTTTTCTTTTTCTTTTATTTCCTTAATTAGTAAAAAGTGAAAAGTTGATAGTTAATAGTTGATAGTTCATAGTTCATAGTTAATAGTTAATAATGAATAAAGTTAATAAAGTTAATACAGTTAATAAAGTTAATAAAGTTAATAAAGTTTGAAACATGAACAGCCTGAATGTTGATGGCTTACATTTATGTCGATGCTTGATGCTTAATGCTTTATGCTTAATGTTAATATTTAATGGTGATATTTAATGCTAGAAATATTTAGATGCCTATATTAATATGTAATATGTACGTATGTAGGTATGTATGTATGTATTAACTGTATTTATTGTTTCAATCGTAATTATGCATCTTGGAATTTGTTGCTTACAGTTTGTTGTAGAATGGTTATTATTAAATAAAAAATCTATTTTCCTAAAAAAAAAAATCTATTTTCCTAACCCTAACCCTAACCTAACCCTAACCTAACCCTAACCCTAACCCTAACCCTAACCCTAACCCTAACCCCACCCACCTTGAATAGCAGACGTGCGATCAAGGAGCTCTCACTTCCTGGTTTGGATTTTCGCTTTTTTTACCTATTATATCTCTCAGAAAAATTTCAATTTTGGTCAGAGTTTGTTCCTAAGGGTACCCCCATCAGGGGGTCCGAATATGGAGGCCCCCCCTCCTGGGGGGGACCCCCAAATTGAGATCGAATTTTTGCCTATACAAGACAATGGAGACAATGGAGACCATGCTTCCCAGCATGGCCTACAAGAAAAAGGCTTCCAACTTCATCTGCTGCCATCCGCTTTGGGAGTCGTGCCTTCTGACGTCACGGACAGTAAGGATGTTCGAGGGCCCCTGGGGAATATAGACCAGACCCCCAGTTTGGGTTTTGACCCCTCCCAGAAGACCCCTGCCGCTTTAAAGGAGGATTCCTTTTCCCTATTGCTTTCAATGGAACAAGCAACAGGAGAGGCCGCTGTAACCTTAGAGGGGTCTGGGGATGACCTGGCCCTGGACGTGGTGGGTGAGAGTTTGAATGACACCTTTACTCCTGAGGAGACCCGGAGCATTCGGAAACCCGTTGCACGTGGCCCTACTCTTGAGGAGACCTTTTCTTCTAAGAACGCCCTGGACTCTGGGAAGGCTGTTACACGTGTACTTACTCGTGAGGAGACCTTTCCTCCTATGCAAGGCCTGAATGTGGGGGAGACTGTTACATGTGTCCTTACTCGCGAGGAGACCTCTGCGCCTAAGCGAAACTTGAATGCTGGGGAGGCCGTTACACTTGCCCTTACTCACGAGGAGACCTTCACTCCTATTCAAATCCTGAATGCTGGGGAGGCCGTTACACGTGTCCTTACTCGCGAGGAGACCTCTGCTCCTATGCAAAAATTGAATGCTGGGGAAGCTGTTACACCTGTCCTTACTCATGAGGAGACCTCTGCTCCTAAGCGAGACCTGAATATTGGGGAGGCTGTTACACATGTCCTTACTCACGAGGAGACCTTTGCTCCTATGCAAACCCTGAATGCTAGGGAGGTGCTTACACGTGTCCTTACTCACGAGGAGACCTTTACTCCTATGCAAATCCTGAATGCTGGGAAGGCCGTCACACGTGTCCTTACTCACGAGGAGACCTTTGCTCCTACGAAAACCCTGAATGCTGGGGACGCTGTTACACATATACTTACTCATGAGGAGACCTTTATAACTCAGGAGGCCCAGAAGACTGAGAACTTTATTACACAGGTCCTTACTCCCGAGGAGACCTCTACTCCCATTCCTCATTCTGACACACCAGTGTGTTGTGATGTGATGGACCCGCTTGCTGACCCAGATGTTGACACGGCTGAACCAGATATGCAATCTATTAAAAGCCGAGATAGACTTCCGATAACAGTTGCTGTGCAAATGGAGAAACAAGGACAGGCCCTTAAACAGACAGGGGGCCCCTCCCACAGCACCAAATTTCAGGAAGACATACGGCGGTCAAGACTCTGCCCCGACCAAGGGAGTGAAGTTGAATTTATTCTTACCTCTGACTCCGACCTTGATCTTGGCCGTGTTTCCCGGGTTGACTCTATTGATGTCGCTGTTATCCAACGCCAAAGAGCAGCTTATAAACAATCGAAGGATTCCTTTGTCCTGGGAAAGGGGGATGATTTTTCTCAGCGGCGTATGGACCGTTATCTTGACGAGGTGATGGATTTAGCTAAGTCCCCTATAGCTTGTAGAGCAAAATCGGAACCTGTTCCTTCGGAGATCCCCGTGGAGAAAGACATCATCTCCTCTAACACAGACTTACCCCGAGAGCCCGAAGAGGAAAGGCAAAGATGGGCCGAGGGACTACGTAAAGCTCGTTACCAGCTAAAAGAAACGGAAATTTCCATTCAAAATGTGGATAAACACCTAGTGGATTGTCTGGACCTTGAACGGCGTGCTAAACTCCTTAAACAGAAGGACAGATTTCTTGATATAATACTGAAAGAGACACACAAGGTCCACGTTTATGAGGACTTATTCAAACTGGCACAAGTCGATGAAGACTCTTCGAACATCGCCCCTTCCTCCAGAACGAAATATCCTAAGGGTGTCGTTGACCACAGTTCGTCCCCGGAGGAACAACCGGCTAAAAAGAAGCAGAAGCAAGGGCGAGAATCTCACTCGGCCCAAACTTCGCATGGTGCCCGAGAACATGTAGACCGACAGTCTTCCCAGAGTCTTGAACAAGATTGTTCTACACATGTTTATGGACAGCGCTCAGAGGAGAAAAATACGAGTATAGCAAAACAGGGGGTTGGAATCGGGGACTTGTCTCCGGCCCTGTCTGTGGAATGTGGAACCCCAGGGATAGAATCTAATGCTGTCCGGAATGTTAGAGAGATTCAATTGAGGAATGCCTGGGAGAAGATAAAGTTTGGTCCCATGTCTAACGGTCTGGACCTTTTGGTTCAAGAAGAAACTAATAAGCTCGATTTGGCAAAGTTCTGGTGTTTTCTGTTGACTCATGTGGGATGGGTGATGGTACCCACGCCTTCCTTAACTAAGAGAAGCAAGGACTCGATGATAGACTTGCTGGATAAACAAAAGGAGGTGTTGTTTACATATCTTACTGATGGAGAGGAAACCGGACGAGAGCCGTCGTCGCAAAATCTTCTTTATGCCAGATCCCTATCGATCAACATCGTTGATAGGCTTGTCATAGGACGTCGGAGTCGTACTTCGACGGAGACCTATCCCTCCTGGTTGACGGAGGAGGGACTTACGAAACTTCTCAAAGGTATCTGTCGTCGTGCTGAAGAAAGACCGCCGGCGGAAGGCACGGGATTTCTTGACGAACCTGGCAAGAGAGCGACAGAAATGACACAAAAAGATTTGATACACTGGTGCGTCCAAGTGTTGCATGTTTTCAAAGTCCGTGTTCAACGACTAAAGGGAGAGGCGGAGACGTCGACTGGAAGGAGTGTCGCGCCCAGGAAAGGAAGGCTTGAACGGAAATCTGTGTCTAAGATGATGACGGATACGACTCAGCTGGCTAATCCTGTGACGATTCCATCGCATGCTGAATTATCTGCCATGATAGCAGCACAAGATGCCCGAATGTGTCGCCAGGGAGACTCTGCTTCGCAGAGTCTCCCGCAAACGGGTGAGGGTCACGGTCGTTTCTGTTCTGTGGATAAGAGGCTCTTTCTAGAAGATGAAGAGGGACGTAGGAAGAAAGGAGAGAGAGGGATGAAAGATGAAAAGGGGACTGAAAAGGAAGGAGAGGGAGGAGATGAGGACAGCGGGGGGTTATCTGGCTTATCTGGCATAGAATCTCTCTCTAGTTCCGAAAGGGAAGAGGAGGAAGAAGAGGAGATGGAGTTAGCCCCTACTAAGGAAGGTGGATGTATATCAGATAGGGATATTAAGAGAAAGGAAGTAGTTTCTTCGGAGAGATGTGGAGGGAAGCCGCAGAGGGAGGGGAGAAGGGAGGGGAGAAGGAAGGAGAGCAGGGAATTAAACTTTAGGGACAAGGCACCCCTGCGGGGGAATGTTTCGCAAGTGGATACTGGGTCTTCGGGTGTTCTTTCTCTTCCCGATACAGCACAGACCAGCCTGTCATCTGAAGGGAAGGGAGAAGCTGTTAGCTTGACCTCAATGACTAGGACTATGAACGAGACAGTTCTACCGATGCAGACAGACATGCAATCAGAACAGGACTCCCTTCTGATCACCGTGCAAGGAAACTTACCTGTGACGACTGAAGATATATCGATAGGGAACTTCGTCATGGACACGGATTCGGAATTGATTGAACTGCGACTTAATACAGGACCTGTGAGTAAAGAAAACATACATGAGACATTTGAGACATATGTAAATCCTTCTGCAGGAACTTCAGTGATCTTGCAGGAGGATCCTTCCAATCATGTAACATCAGAGACAAACGGAAAGCGGGAACGTGATACACAAATATCGGTATGCACGGTTAGGGTTGAAAAGGGAGCCCAAGGTTTGGGAATTGGAGTAGGAGATGCTGATGTGTCACAAGGTACGCCAGTGGGGATAGCATTGGGAAACCAAGGAGAACCTAAGAGGGATGTGGTCCTACCGGTTCCTAGAAACCCGGGAGTAACTGTAACAACACCTAGGTTACCTACGAGTAATACTCTTCCTGACGCAATGCCTAAGGTTTCAGCAGCAAGTTTTAGAGAATCTTTAACAACAGATTCTAGGGAACCTCTAACAACGGGTTCTAGCGAATCCTTACCAGCCCACACACCTTCCGTTGGGAGCGCAGGAACGTCTTATGCAGACATGTTGAGGGGAACCGGTAGGAGGCCAAGGGACCCGGGATCACGGAGGGAGGGGGAAACGGATGGAGAACCCCCCCGCCGTCGGACGGATTTTGAAAAGGAGAGACTGGAGGATGAAGAATTCTTAGAGGATTTCTTCAATATGAGAGAAGATGAAGGAGAATTTGATCCGAGGCAAAGATTTGTTATTCGGTTCAGGTATAAAGGCTCAGATCCACAAAAGCTCACAGAAGAATACATGATAGAGGAGGTGCTTTTAGGGATAATGGGAATTCCACGAGGCGACATACTGGCAGTTATCATGCCG
Source organism: Eublepharis macularius (assembly GCF_028583425.1). Classification (NCBI taxonomy): domain Eukaryota; kingdom Metazoa; phylum Chordata; class Lepidosauria; order Squamata; family Eublepharidae; genus Eublepharis; species Eublepharis macularius. The sequence goes on along the minus strand of NW_026559728.1, from coordinate 180,211 downwards.
CCGGGGCTTAGGGAAACCGATGTTTGTTTTGTGTCAGAACGAGGATACCAGAAGGGTTGGGGGAGGTTGAGAGAAATCATGAGGTCGACCCCGAATCCCTTTGGTGACTATGACATTATTCCCCTCTTCCGAGGAGAATCGAGGGTTCTGACGGTGGCGTTCAGAACAACAAATATTCCAGCAGAGGATGTGGAACAATGGCTGGGCAGATTTTGCAAGGTGTTGTTACCCCCCCAAAAGGCCCTCAATTCGTGGGGCATTTGGAAAGGAGAATATAAGACTGTCGTCTCTTTGCAAAGAGATTTCAGGAGTAAACTACAACATATTCCTAAATATTTTTTTCTGGGAGGAGATAGAGGGATCACCAGGTACAGTGGGCAACCCCCAGCATGCTTCCAATGTGGGGGGTTTGACCATATTAGGCAACACTGTGCCACACCTTTGTGTTCTGTCTGTGGGAGGAGGGGCCATAACTCCACACAATGTACAACTGGAGTGGTCTGTAACCTTTGTGGCCGCCAAGGCCACACGTACCTTCTGTGTCCCGACGCGCATTATAACAAGTGGTATCCAAACTCGTACTCAAAACTCGTTCGCTGTCACCCTCATTTAAATCGAACAGATGAGGATTCATCGACTAGCCAATTTTCAGAGGGTGCTACTGCAAAACACGGGGAGAAGGACAGTAACGAATGTTTACATGAAGGGGGTTGGCAGGAGGTAAAGAGGACTTCGCACGATGTCCTTAGAGGCAGGGTAAGACGGGGAGTGTATAACCCGATACGAACGATGGTCAGCAACCGATTTGAAGCCTTGAATGTGACAGAAGAGGAAGGTACGCAAGATACGCCTCTGGCCTCCTTTACTACCGGATCATGTATCAACCCGGAACAAAAACAAAGAGATGACATGCAGACTGATAGAAAGGCGGGATCGGAGAAACCTAAGATGAGGAAAGAGTCAAGGAAAGAGTCAAGGAAAGAGTCGAAGAAAGCCATATTCCGTACATACGAAAACCTTACAGAAAAGGAACTCCAGGTAATTTCTGAAGAACTCAACGAAAAGATCCAAAAGGTGACCCAAGCACTTTCCGCTGCAGAAGGTGCATCTGAGGAGGTACAACTACGTTTAAGTCAAAAGGAGCATTATTGGAGAGACGAGGTTACCTGCATACAACGTGAACTGGCTAGAAGAAGGGACCGAGACCCAAACCTTACCGAGGAACCGTTAAGTGACTCCCAGATGATGATGGTGGAAGAAGCGCCAGAACAGGAGGCGATGCTGAACCAGGGAGACACACAGAACCAGGAACAGATACCTATGTATACAGATGGACAAAGACATGAACAAATTAGAGAGCGAATTGCAGAGATAAGCGAGGACCTTGAAGGAGGGAAGACGGAATCGATGGAGTGGATAAGTGGAATATCATTGGTGGAAAAGAACCCTGTGACAGACGACCAGTCTGACTCTCCTCCTGACCAGGAAAAGGTTCCTCAACAGCACGAGTATCCTCCTCCTGTTAGCTTACCCGACTCAAGGGGAAACATTTTGACGCCGTGCGCGTCATTTCCATGTAAGGCCACGCCTCCTGATCCGCAGGAGGAGGTGGAGACGATGAGTTTAGAAACTGTAGTGGAAGGCACGGAGGAAGACCGGCGAGGTTTGTAGGAAAAGAATAGGAAGAGGAAAGATAAAATGACAGTCGATAAGTTCAATGGAACTGGATTTAAGATGGCTTATGGTTTTATTGCTATTGCTGCTATCTTATATTCATTAACAATACCAATGGAGTTGAACATACTTACCTGGAATTGTAGAGGGCTACGGCAGTCGGTGAGGAGAGAAGATGTTTATTACCACATTAGGAGGCTAAAGGCTGATGTTTTTGTCCTGCAAGAAACTAATATTAGTACTCCTAGGGAGAGGAGTGCAGCGCAGAATTCCTGGACTTGGGGGCCTTCAATTTGGTCTTTGAAAGAAGAGGAAGGAACGGGAGGTGTCGCGGTTCTCTTCTTATGCAATCCTGATCTTAAAGTTGTGAGGACCATCGATGCTATGCCGGGTCATCTTATAATAGTGGACTTCAATCTTAAAAACCCGGCAAAAGCGTTAGACAGCAAGTTTAGGTTGTGTGCCCTCTATGCTCCTGTGAAGGCAATTCATAGACGACAACTGTGGCAAACATTGGAGGATCATATTGGTACAAAGAGGGCTCTACTCGTGGCGGGAGATTTCAATGTTCGCTCCGAGCGAGAGGATAGAATTAATTTGAGAGCCGGTGCTCAAATGGGAACGTCTGCCCCCGTATTTAAACAGCTGACAATGGAGGAAAAAAGACTGAAAGCCCTTCTTAAAGATCGCCTTGGCTTGATGGATGCGGGGCTACAGAATGATGGGGAATTAGATTTTCTCCCTACGCATCACCGGGCAACGTTCCGACGTAAATTCACAGCAACCTTAGGGTGTAAGATGACTTATTATCACCCTCTGTCGACAAGCAGGCTGGACAGAATATGGGCCCCAGCGGCTCTCCCCCTTATGGGATGTAAGATTATTTTGACGCCGTGGTCAGACCACGCTATTCTTCAAGTATTATTTGCAGGACAACCCAATAGGAGGAATCACAAACCAGCTTGGCGACTCAGTGAAGCGGACCTCAGGACCTTTCGGATGGAACCGGAAATTGTTCTGACGCTTGAATGCCAGAAGCGTATAAAGTCTGGGATGGATGTCCTCGATTGGTGGGAAAGGACGAAAGATGCCATACGATATGCTTCGGTTCGGGCCAGGAGAGTGCAGGGCAGTTATGAACTGTCACAATATCACAGAGCAATCCAGAACGTACTTGCATGCAGATGGAGAATGAACAAGGGCCTTGACGTTGACAATGAACGGCTTCGACGCAATCAAGAAGTTATTAAAACTTACCGCCTTACCCAACGTCGACGGCGTCATATGGCACGGGTGGCTAGAGCATCGGGGCCGTTAATTGAGAAGGGAGAATGGCAAAAAGATCGCCTGCCTCGATACAACCAGACTCTGTCCGCGTTAAAAGGAGGTCCGTCAGATGGACTACTTCAAGAACCGGTCGAGATAGCAGAAGAGGTCTCTAGATTTTATAGAGAATTTTACGCCGTTTCGGAAACCTCTCCTGATGAAGTACGCATTCAGTCCTATCTAGAAAGTGCCTTTGGGCAGAAACCGTTACCGCCAAACGAAGAAGATCTTTGCGAACTCTCTCGGCCCTTCGAGCAAGAAGAAATCCAGCGAGCCATTCAGGCGGGTAAACGTAACTCTAAGCCGGGACCGGATGGGTTACCGTATGGGTTCTATAAGAACTTTAAAGATCACTTAGTTCCCATCTTGACGGAGGTCTTTAATGAGATGCTGCAGAGGGCGAGGGTGGGATGGAGTTTTTTACACGGATCAATGAGTCTATTGTACAAAGGAGGAGATCCGACTCTGATAGGCAACTGGAGACCCATCACGGTTAACAACACCGATTACAGGATACTAGCAAGGGTCCTCAATAATAGGTTGAAAAAACTGGCTAATGCACTAGTGCAGGTTGGACAAACCAGCTCTGTACCCGGAAGGAGAATGGCGCATACCACCTGTGTTTTCAGACAGATTTTTGACCGGTTGCAGCAAGAAAAGGAACATCTATGCATATTGCAGCTGGACCAGAGTAAAGCGTTTGACCGGGTTGACAGAGGCTACATGTGGGCTGTTTTAAAATTCCATGGATTGCCAGAACAGCTGATCAAGCTCCTACAGGCACTTTACATGAACGCGCAGGTTACACCAAACGTCGGAGGGTGTCGAGGGTCGCCATTTCCAGTACCCACGGGGGTTAGACAAGGATGCCCTCTCAGTCCTCTCCTGTACGTCTTGACACTAGATCCTCTTCTTAGGGCGTTGCAGAGAGATCGGTTCATCAGAGGAATTTTTCCCCACGGTTGTCCGGAGTATCGCATCACCAGTCTAGCCCACGCTGACGATTGTTACGTCATCCTCCGGAACACAGAGGAACTGCTAAAGGTGCGAGAACATTTACGGCGCTACGAAATTGTTTCCGGAGCAAAGCTGAACGAGCTTAAAAGTCAGATTTACGATCTCGACGGGCGGACGGGAAGAATGGAAGTGACTCCCATGGTGCCTACGGAGAAGGATCATAGAGACCGTGAGGAGCTGGAAGGACAGGTAGAAGGAAAGGAGAACAGACAGCATGACGACGAAGGAGCGAGCGGGACAGGAACGGGGATGCTGTCTCTGAAGATCCTGGGAGTCACCTTTTCTTTGAGAGCTGATGGCTGGAGGGATAATTGGATTGTATGGCAACAGCGAGTGTTGGAAAGACTGGACAGGTGGAAGACATGGAGATTATCCACAGCACAAAAAGTTCTATATTTTGCCATATATTGCATTCCAGCTGGCAATTACCTAGCGACAGTTTACCCTCCGCCAGAATCTACAGTAACCATCATCACCAGAGCGATTTTTAAGTGGATTTTCGGGACGCTCCACTTACCGCTTGCGAGAGTAGTCGTTCAGAGAGGACACGGAGAAGGAGGTCTTGGGTTACCGGAGATTGGACTGTGGTTCCTATCCATCTTTCTAGTTTTTAACTGTGGAACTTGGCAGCAGAATGCGACTGGTTTGATTACGCAAGAAATGTACACCAGACAGTTCTTTATGGACAGTTGGGTAGACACCAGATGGGCAAAACGATGGTGGAAAGAAGGCTCTCTGCCGACCCGCTTGACGGCTTCGATGAAAGTACAGCTTCCTGACTTTATGGTTGAGGTAGCAAAGGGGATACAGAAACATGGCATCGAAGCCTCAGAAGTCAAGGGAACTAGCCCGGGAACTAAAGGAGTTACCGGAAAGTTGTACTGGACTGTCATGCACCGAAGTCGGTTGGTACCCTATGATGAAGAGAGACGGAAGAAGGAGACACTTTCTTCGTATTTGAGGAACCAGATCTTTCCTATCCCCACCTTCGGTGACCGGACCATACCTTATGCCCTACGGGATCTTCGTTGGAGGACTTACCATCAGATATTATATGTGGGAAGTAAAAAGTTTGGGGCGACAGAAGATCAACAGCGTTGCCCCAGGGTGCTTTGTAGGTCTTTGAATCCACATACCAACATTCCTGAGACCATCCCCCATGTTGTGAAGGAGTGTGTAGCTGTAAGGAGGTCGTGGGCAGGAGTAGCCAGAGCATTGCAATGGCCTTTTCTGATATCACAACACTGGGAAACGATTGTCTCGGGATTGGAGCCGACAGAAGGGTTTGGGAATCCCAGGGAGCAGGGGGGCTGTCCGGGTGAGAAGGCTGGTATTAAGGTTCCTTGGGCACTGGTTAGGTTAGTGAATCTCATCTTTGTTAGTACTGTGATGAAAAACAGAAGGGAGGAGGTGTATACCAAAAAGGCAGTACCCTTAGTTGAAACGGTACATACTGTAACAGATTATTTGGCGAAAATTAAAAGGTGGGAAGAAAAGAGGATGAAGGGCGTGAAGTGGCTGAGCAGGTGGAGGTGGTTTCATGAGATCAACCCGCCAGTTCCTTGAAGTCAGATATAATTGCTTCCTACCTTGACTTCTCTCAAGTTGGATAGACATCTGTTGTATAACTTAATTCTTCTTTTTCTTTTTCTTTTATTTCCTTAATTAGTAAAAAGTGAAAAGTTGATAGTTAATAATTGATAGTTCATAGTTCATAGTTAATAGTTAATAATGAATAAAGTTAATAAAGTTAATAAAGTTAATAAAGTTAATAAAGTTAATAAAGTTTGAAACATTAACAGCCTGAATGTTGATGGCTTACATTTATGTCGATGCTTGATGCTTAATGCTTTATGCTTAATGTTAATATTTAATGGTGATATTTAATGCTAGAAATATTTAGATGCCTATATTAATATGTAATATGTACGTATGTAGGTATGTATGTATGTATTAACTGTATTAACTGTATTTATTGTTTCAATTGTAATTATGCATCTTGGAATTTGTTGCTTACAGTTTGTTGTAGAATGGTTATTATTAAATAAAAAATCTATTTTCCTAAAAAAAAAAAAAAATCTATTTTCCTAACCCTAACCCTAACCCTAACCCTAACCCTAACCCTAACCCTAACCCTAACCCTAACCCTAACCCCACCCACCTTGAATACCAGACGTGCGATCAAGGAGCTCTCACTTCCTGGTTTGGATTTTCGCTTTTTTTACCTATTATATCTCTCAGAAAAATTTCAATTTTGGTCAGAGTTTGTTCCTAAGGGTACCCCCATCAGGGGGTCCGAATATGGAGGCCCCCCCTCCTGGGGGGGACCCCCAAATTGAGATCGAATTTTTGCCTATAGAAGACAATGGAGACAATGGAGACCATGCTTCCCAGCATGGCCTACAAGAAAAAGGCTTCCAACTTCATCTGCTGCCATCCGCTTTGGGAGTCGTGCCTTCTGACGTCACAGACAGTAAGGATGTTCGAGGGCCCCTGGGGAATATAGACCAGACCCCCAGTTTGGGTTTTGACCCCTCCCAGAAGACCCCTGCCGCTTTAAAGGAGGATTCCTTTTCCCTATTGCTTTCAATGGAACAAGCAACAGGAGAGGCCGCTGTAACCTTAGAGGGGTCTGGGGATGACCTGGCCCTGGACGTGGTGGGTGAGAGTTTGAATGACACCTTTACTCCTGAGGAGACCCGGAGCATTCGGAAACCCGTTGCACGTGGCCCTACTCTTGAGGAGACCTTTTCTTCTAAGAACGCCCTGGACTCTGGGAAGGCTGTTACACGTGTACTTACTCGTGAGGAGACCTTTCCTCCTATGCAAGGCCTGAATGTGGGGGAGACTGTTACATGTGTCCTTACTCGCGAGGAGACCTCTGCGCCTAAGCAAAACTTGAATGCTGGGGAGGCCGTTACACTTGCCCTTACTCACGAGGAGACCTTCACTCCTATTCAAATCCTGAATGCTGGGGAGGCCGTTACACGTGTCCTTACTCGCGAGGAGACCTCTGCTCCTATGCAAAAATTGAATGCTGGGGAAGCTGTTACACCTGTCCTTACTCATGAGGAGACCTCTGCTCCTAAGCGAGACCTGAATATTGGGGAGGCTGTTACACGTGTCCTTACTCACGAGGAGACCTTTGCTCCCATGCAAATCCTGAATGCTAGGGAGGTGCTTACACGTGTCCTTACTCACGAGGAGACCTTTACTCCTATGCAAATCCTGAATGCTGGGAAGGCTGTTACACGTGTCCTTACTCACGAGGAGACCTTTGCTCCTACGAAAACCCTGAATGCTGGGGACGCTGTTACACATGTACTTACTCATGAGGAGACCTTTATAACTCAGGAGGCCCAGAAGACTGAGAACTTTATCACGCAGGTCCTTACTCCCGAGGAGACCTCTACTCCCATTCCTGATTCTGACGCACCAGTGTGCTGTGATGTGATGGACTCGTTTGCTGACCCAGATGTTGACACGGCTGAACCAGATATGCAATCTATTAAAAGCCGAGATAGACTTCCGATAACAGCTGCTGTGCAAATGGAGAAACAAGGACAGGCCCTTAAACAGACAGGGGGCCCCTCCCACAGCACCACATTTCAGGAAGACATACGGCGGTCAAGACTCTGCCCCGACCAAGGGAGTGAAGTTGAATTTATTCTTACCTCTGACTCCGACCTCGATCTTGGCCGTGTTTCCCGGGTTGACTCTATTGATGTCGCTGTTATCCAACGCCAAAGAGCAGCTTATAAACAATCGAAGGATTCCTTTGTCCTGGGAAAGGGGGATGATTTTTCTCAGCGGCGTATGGACCGTTATCTTGACGAGGTGATGGATTTAGCTAAGTCCCCTATAGCTTGTAGAGCAAAATCGGAACCTGTTCCTTCGGAGATCCCCGTGGAGAAAGACATCGTCTCCTGTAACACAGACTTACCCCGAGAGCCCGAAGAGGAAAGGCAAAGATGGGCCGAGGGACTACGTAAAGCTCGTTACCAGCTAAAAGAAACGGAAATTTCCATTCAAAATGTGGATAAACACCTAGTGGATTGTCTGGACCTCGAACGGCGTGCTAAACTCCTTAAACAGAAGGACAGATTCCTTGATATAATACTGAAAGAGACACACAAGGTCCACGTTTATGAGGACTTATTCAAACTGGCACAAGTCGATGAAGACCCTTCAAACATCGCCCCTTCCTCCCGAACGAAATATCCTAAGGGTGTCGTTGACCACAGTTCGTCCCCGGAGGAACAACCGGCTAAAAAGAAGCAGAAGCAAGGGCGAGAATCTCACTCGGCCCAAACTTCGCATGGTGCCCGAGAACATGTAGACCGACAGTCTTCCCAGAGTCTTGAACAAGATTGTTCTACACATGTTTATGGACAGCGCTCAGAGGAGAAAAATACGAGTATAGCAAAACAGGGGGTTGGAATCGGGGACTTGTCTCCGGCCCTGTCTGTGGAATGCGGAACCCCAGGGATAGAATCTAATGCTGTCCGGAATGTTAGAGAGATTCAATTGAGGAATGCCTGGGAGAAGATAAAGTTTGGTCCCATGTCTAACGGTCTGGACCTTTTGGTTCAAGAAGAAACTAATAAGCTCGATTTGGCAAAGTTCTGGTGTTTTCTGTTGACTCATGTGGGATGGGTGATGGTACCCACGCCTTCCTTAACTAAGAGAAGCAAGGACTCGATGATAGACTTGCTGGATAAACAAAAGAAGGTGTTGTTTACATATCTTACTGATGGAGAGGAAACCGGACGAGAGCCGCCGTCGCAAAATCTTCTTTATGCCAGATCCCTATCGATCAACATCGTTGATAGGCTTGTCATAGGACGTCGGAGTCGTACTTCGACGGAGACCTATCCCTCCTGGTTGACGGAGGAGGGACTTACGAAACTTCTCAAAGGTATCTGTCGTCGTGCTGAAGAAAGACCGCCGGCGGAAGGCACGGGATTTCTTGACGAACCTGGCAAGAGAGCGACAGAAATGACACAAAAAGATTTGATACACTGGTGCGTCCAAGCGTTGCATGTTTTCAAAGTCCGTGTTCAACGCGCCCAGGAAAGGAAGGCTTGAACGGAAAACTGTGTCTAAGATGATGACGGATACGACTCAGCTGGCTAATCCTGTGACGATTCCATCGCATGCTGAATTATCTGCCATGATAGCAGCACAAGATGCCCGAATGTGTCGCCAGGGAGACTCTGCTTCGCAGAGTCTCCCGCAAACGGGTGAGGGTCACGGTCGTTTCTGTTCTGTGGATAAGAGGCTCTTTCTAGAAGATGAAGAGGGACGTAGGAAGAAAGGAGAGAGAGGGATGAAAGATGAAAAGGGGACTGAAAAGGAAGGAGAGGGAGGAGAAGAGGACAGCGGGGGGTTATCTGGCTTATCTGGCATAGAATCTCTCTCTAGTTCTGAAAGGGAAGAGGAGGAAGAAGAGATGGAGTTAGCCCCTACTAAGGAAGGTGGATGTATATCAGATAGGGATATTAAGAGAAAGGAAGTAGTTTCTTCGGAGAGATGTGGAGGGAAGCCGCAGAGGGAGGGGAGAAGGGAGGGGAGAAGGAAGGAGAGCAGGGAATTAAACTTTAGGGACAAGGCACCCCTGCGGGGGAATGTTTCGCAAGTGGATACTGGGTCTTCGGGTGTTCTTTCTCTTCCCGATACAGCACAGACCAGCCTGTCATCTGAAGGGAAGGGAGAAGCTGTTAGCTTGACCTCAATGACTAGGACTATGAACGAGACAGTTCTACCGATGCAGACAGACATGCAATCAGAACAGGACTCCCTTCTGATCACCGTGCAAGGAAACTTACCTGTGACGACTGAAGATATATCGATAGGGAACTTTGTCATGGACACGGATTCGGAATTGATTGAACTGCGACTTAATACAGGACCTGTGAGTAAAGGAAACATACATGAGACATTTGAGACATATGTAAATCCTTCTGCAGGAACTTCAGTGATCTTGCAGGAGGATCCTTCCAATCATGTAACATCAGAGACAAACGGAAAGCGGGAACGTGATACACAAATATCGGTATGCACGGTTAGGGTTGAAAAGGGAGCCCAAGGTTTAGGAATTGGAGTAGGAGATGCTGATGTGTCACAAGGTACGCCAGTGGGGATAGCATTGGGAAACCAAGGAGAACCTAAGAGGGATGTGGTCCTACCGGTTCCTAGGAACCCGGGAGTAACTGTAACAACACCTAGGTTACCTACAAGTAATACTCTTCCTGACACAATGCCTAAGGTTTCAGCAGCAAGTTTTAGAGAATCTTTAACAACAGATTCTAGGGAACCTCTAACAACGGGTTCTAGCGAATCCTTACCAGCCCACACACCTTCCGTTGGGAGCGCAGGAACGTCTTATGCAGACATGTTGAGGGGAACCGGTAGGAGGCCAAGGGACCCGGGATCACGGAGGGAGGGGGAAACGGATGGAGAACCCCCCCCCGCCGTCGGACGGATTTTGAAAAGGAGAGACTGGAGGATGAAGAATTCTTAGAGGATTTCTTCAATATGAGAGAAGATGAAGGAGAATTTGATCCGAGGCAAAGATTTGTTATTCGGTTCAGGTATAAAGGCTCAGATCCACAAAAGCTCACAGAAGAATACATGATAGAGGAGGTGCTTTTAGGGATAATGGGAATTCCACGAGGCGACATACTGGCAGTTATCATGCCGCCGGGGCTTAGGGAAACCGATGTTTGTTTTGTGTCAGAACGAGGATACCAGAAGGGTTGGGGGAGGTTGAGAGAAATCATGAGGTCGACCCCGAATCCCTTTGGTGACTATGACATTATTCCCCTCTTCCGAGGAGAATCGAGGGTTCTGACGGTGGCGTTCAGAACGACAAATATTCCAGCAGAGGATGTGGAACAATGGCTGGGCAGATTTTGCAAGGTGTTGTTACCCCCCCCAAAAGGCCCTCAATTCGTGGGGCATTTGGAAAGGAGAATATAAGACTGTTGTCTCTTTGCAAAGAGACTTCAGGAGTAAACTACAACATATTCCAAAATATTTTTTTCTGGGAGGAGATAGAGGGATCACCAGGTACAGTGGGCAACCCCCAGCATGCTTTCAATGTGGGGGGTTTGACCATATTAGGCAACACTGTGCCACACCTTTGTGTTCTGTCTGTGGGAGGAGGGGCCATAACTCCACACAATGTACAACTGGAGTGGTCTGTAACCTTTGTGGCCGCCAAGGCCACACGTACCTTCTGTGTCCCGACGCGCATTATAACAAGTGGTATCCAAACTCGTACTCAAAACTCGTTCGCTGTCACCCTCATTTAAATCGAACAGATGAGGATTCATCGACTAGCCAATTTTCAGAGGGTGCTACTGCAAAACACGGGGAGAAGGACAGTAACGAATGTTTACATGAAGGGGGTTGGCAGGAGGTAAAGAGGACTTCGCACGATGTCCTTAGAGGCAGGGTAAGACGGGGAGTGTATAACCCGATACGAACGATGGTCAGCAACCGATTTGAAGCCTTGAATGTGACAGAAGAGGAAGGTACGCAAGATACGCCTCTGGCCTCCTTTACTACCGGATCATGGATCAACCCGGAACAAAAACAAAGAGATGACATGCAGACTGATAGAAAGGCGGGATCGGAGAAACCTAAGATGAGGAAAGAGTCAAGGAAAGAGTCAAGGAAAGAGTCGAAGAAAGCCATATTCCGTACATACGAAAACCTTACAGAAAAGGAACTCCAGGTAATTTCTGAAGAACTCAACGAAAAGATCCAAAAGGTGACCCAAGCACTTTCCGCTGCAGAAGGTGCATCTGAGGAGGTACAACTACGTTTAAGTCAAAAGGAGCATTATTGGAGAGATGAGGTTACCTGCATACAACGTGAACTGGCTAGAAGAAGGGACCGAGACCCAAACCTTACCGAGGAACCGTTAAGTGACTCCCAGATGATGATGGTGGAAGAAGCGCCAGAACAGGAGGCGATGCTGAACCAGGGAGACACACAGAACCAGGAACAGATACCTATGTATACAGATGGACAAAGACATGAACAAATTAGAGAGCGAATTGCAGAGATAAGCGAGGACCTTGAAGGAGGGAAGACGGAATCGATGGAGTGGATAAGTGGAATATCATTGGTGGAAAAGAACCCTGTGACAGGCGACCAGTCTGACTCTCCTCCTGACCAGGAAAAGGTTCCTCAACAGCACGAGTATCCTCCTCCTGTTAGCTTACCTGACTCAAGGGGAAACATTTTGACGCCGTGCGCGTCATTTCCGTGTAAGGCCACGCCTCCTGATCCGCAGGAGGAGGTGGAGACGATGAGTTTAGAAACTGTAGTGGAAGGCACGGAGGAAGACCGGCGAGGTTTGTAGGAAAAGAATAGGAAGAGGAAAGATAAAATGACAGTCGATAAGTTCAATGGAACTGGATTTAAGATGGCTTATGGTTTTATTGCTATTGCTGCTATCTTATATTCATTAACAATACCAATGGAGTTGAACATACTTACCTGGAATTGTAGAGGGCTACGGCAGTCGGTGAGGAGAGAAGATGTTTATTACCACATTAGGAGGCTAAAGGCTGATGTTTTTGTCCTGCAAGAAACTAATATTAGTACTCCTAGGGAGAGGAGTGCAGCGCAGAATTCCTGGACTTGGGGGCCTTCAATTTGGTCTTTGAAAGAAGAGGAAGGAACGGGAGGTGTCGCGGTTCTCTTATGCAATCCTGATCTTAAAGTTGTAAGGACCATCGATGCTATGCCGGGTCATCTTATAATAGTGGACTTCAATCTTAAAAACCCGGCAAAAGCGTTAGACAGCAAGTTTAGGTTGTGTGCCCTCTATGCTCCTGTGAAGGCAATTCATAGACGACAACTGTGGCAAACATTGGAGGATCATATTGGTACAAAGAGGGCTCTACTCGTGGCGGGAGATTTCAATGTTCGCTCCGAGCGAGAGGATAGAATTAATTTGAGAGCCGGTGCTCAAATGGGAACGTCTGCCCCTGTATTTAAACAGCTGACAATGGAGGAAAAAAGACTGAAAGCCCTTCTTAAAGATCGCCTTGGCTTGATGGATGCGGGGCTACAGAATGATGGGGAATTAGATTTTCTCCCTACGCATCACCGGGCAACGTTCCGACGTAAATTCACAGCAACCTTAGGGTGTAAGATGACTTATTATCACCCTCTGTCGACAAGCAGGCTGGACAGAATATGGGCCCCAGCGGCTCTCCCCCTTACGGGATGTAAGATTATTTTGACGCCGTGGTCAGACCACGCTATTCTTCAAGTATTATTTGCAGGACAACCCAATAGGAGGAAACACAAACCAGCTTGGCGACTCAGTGAAGCGGACCTCAGGACCTTTCGGATGGAACCGGAAATTGTTCTGACGCTTGAATGCCAGAAGCGTATAAAGTCTGGGATGGATGTCCTCGATTGGTGGGAAAGGACGAAAGATGCCATACGATATGCTTCGGTTCGGGCCAGGAGAGTGCAGGGCAGTTATGAACTGTCACAATATCACAGAGCGATCCAGAACGTACTTGCATGCAGATGGAGAATGAACAAGGGCCTTGACGTTGACAATGAACGGCTTCGACGCAATCAAGAAGTTATTAAAACTTACCGCCTTACCCAACGTCGACGGCGTCATATGGCACGGGTGGCTAGAGCATCGGGGCCGTTAATTGAGAAGGGAGAATGGCAAAAAGATCGCCTGCCTCGATACAACCAGACTCTGTCCGCGTTAAAAGGAGGTCCGTCAGATGGACTACTTCAAGAACCGGTCGAGATAGCAGAAGAGGTCTCTAGATTTTATAGAGAATTTTACGCGGTTTCGGAAACCTCTCCTGATGAAGTACGCATTCAGTCCTATCTAGAAAGTGCCTTTGGGCAGAAACCGTTACCGCCAAACGAAGAAGATCTTTGCGAACTCTCTCGGCCCTTCGAGCAAGAAGAAATCCAGCGAGCCATTCAGGCTGGTAAACGTAACTCTAAGCCGGGACCGGATGGGTTACCGTATGGGTTCTATAAGAACTTTAAAGATCACTTAGTTCCCATCTTGACGGAGGTTTTTAATGAGATGCTGCAGAGGGCGAGGGTGGGACGGAGTTTTTTACACGGATCAATGAGTCTATTGTACAAAGGAGGAGATCCGACTCTGATAGGCAACTGGAGACCCATCACGGTTAACAACACCGATTACAGGATACTAGCAAGGGTCCTCAATAATAGGTTGAAAAAACTGGCTAATGCACTAGTGCAGGTTGGACAAACCAGCTCTGTACCCGGAAGGAGAATGGCGCATACCACCTGTGTTTTCAGACAGATTTTTGACCGGTTACAGCAAGAAAAGGAACATCTATGCATATTGCAGCTGGATCAGAGTAAAGCGTTTGACCGGGTTGACAGAGGCTACATGTGGGCTGTTTTAAAATTCCATGGATTGCCAGAACAGCTGATCAAGCTCCTACAGGCACTTTACATGAACGCGCAGGTTACACCAAACGTCGGAGGGTGTCGAGGGTCGCCATTTCCAGTACCCACGGGGGTTAGACAAGGATGCCCTCTCAGTCCTCTCCTGTACGTCTTGACACTAGATCCTCTTCTTAGGGCGTTGCAGAGAGATCGGTTCATCAGAGGAATTTTTCCCCACGGTTGTCCGGAGTATCGCATCACCAGTCTAGCCCACGCTGACGATTGTTACGTCATCCTCCGGAACACAGAGGAACTGCTAAAGGTGCGAGAACATTTACGGCGCTACGAAATTGTTTCCGGAGCAAAGGTGAACGAGCTTAAAAGTCAGATTTACGATCTCGACGGGCGGACGGGAAGAATGGAAGTGACTCCCATGGTGCCTACGGAGAAGGATCATAGAGACCGTGAGGAGCTGGAAGGACAGGTAGAAGGAAAGGAGAACAGACAGCATGACGACGAAGGAGCGAGCGGGACAGGAACGGGGATGCTGTCTCTGAAGATCCTGGGAGTCACCTTTTCTTTGAGAGCTGATGGCTGGAGGGATAATTGGATTGTATGGCAACAGCGAGTGTTGGAAAGACTGGACAGGTGGAAGACATGGAGATTATCCACAGCACAAAAAGTTCAATATTTTGCCATATATTGCATTCCAGCTGGCAATTACCTAGCGACAGTTTACCCTCCGCCGGAATCTACAGTAACCATCATCACCAGAGCGGTTTTTAAGTGGATTTTCGGGACGCTCCACTTACCGCTTGCGAGAGTAGTCGTTCAGAGAGGACACGGAGAAGGAGGTCTTGGGTTACCGGAGATTGGACTGTGGTTCCTATCCATCTTTCTAGTTTTTAACTGTGGAACTTGGCAGCAGAATGCGACGGACTTGATTACGCAAGAAATGTACACCAGACAGTTCTTTATGGACAGTTGGGTAGACACCAGATGGGCAAAACGATGGTGGAAAGAAGGCTCTCTGCCGACCCGCTTGACGGCTTCGATGAAAGTACAGCTTCCTGACTTTATGGTTGAGGTAGCAAAGGGGATACAGAAACATGGCATCGAAGCCTCAGAAGTCAAGGGAACTAGCCCGGGAACTAAAGGAGTTACCGGAAAGTTGTACTGGACTGTTATGCACCGAAGTCGGTTGGTACCCTATGATGAAGAGAGACGGAAGAAGGAGACGCTTTCTTCGTATTTGAGGAACCAGATCTTTCCTATCCCCACCTTCGGTGACCGGACCATACCTTATGCCCTACGGGATCTTCGTTGGAGGACTTACCATCAGATATTATATGTGGGAAGTAAAAAGTTTGGGGCGACAGAAGATCAACAGCGTTGCCCCAGGGTGCTTTGTAGGTCTTTGAATCCACATACCAACATTCCTGAGACCATCCCCCATGTTGTGAAGGAGTGTGTAGCTGTAAGGAGGTCGTGGGCAGGAGTAGCCAGAGCATTGCAATGGCCTTTTCTGATATCACAACACTGGGAAACGATTGTCTCGGGATTGGAGCCGACAGAAGGGTTTGGGAATCCCAGGGAGCAGGGGGGCTGTCCGGGTGAGAAGGCTGGTATTAAGGTTCCTTGGGCACTGGTTAGGTTAGTGAATCTCATCTTTGTTAGTACTGTGATGAAAAACAGAAGGGAGGAGGTGTATACCAAAAAGGCAGTACCCTTAGTTGAAACGGTACATACTGTAACAGATTATTTGGCGAAAATTAAAAGGTGGGAAGAAAAGAGGATGAAGGGCGTGAAGTGGCTGAGCAGGTGGAGGTGGTTTCATGAGATCAACCCGCCAGTTCCTTGAAGTCAGATATAATTGCTTCCTACCTTGACTTCTCTCAAGTTGGATAGACATCTGTTGTATAACTTAATTCTTCTTTTTCTTTTTCTTTTATTTCCTTAATTAGTAAAAAGTGAAAAGTTGATAGTTAATAGTTGATAGTTCATAGTTCATAGTTCATAGTTAGTAATGAATAAAGTTAATAAAGTTAATAAAGTTAATACAGTTAATAAAGTTAATAAAGTTAATAAAGTTTGAAACATGAACAGCCTGAATGTTGATGGCTTACATTTATGTCGATGCTTGATGCTTAATGCTTTATGCTTAATGTTAAAATTTAATGGTGATATTTAATGCTAGAAATATTTAGATGCCTATATTAATATGTAATATGTACGTATGTAGGTATGTATGTATGTATTAACTGTATTTATTGTTTCAATCGTAATTATGCATCTTGGAATTTGTTGCTTACAGTTTGTTGTAGAATGGTTATTATTAAATAAAAAATCTATTTTCCTAAAAAAAAAAAAAAAAAAATCTATTTTCCTAACCCCCTAACCCCCTAACCCCCTAACCCCCTAACCCTAACCCTAACCCCCTAACCCCCTAACCCCGACCCCGACCCCGACCCCGACCCCGACCCCGACCCTGACCCCGACCCCGACCCCGACCCCGACCCCGACCCCGACCCTGACCACCTTGAATAGCAGACGTGCGATCAAGGAGCTCTCACTTCCTGGTTTGGATTTTCGCTTTTTTTACCTATTATATCTCTCAGAAAAATTTCAAATTCGGTCAGACTTTGTTCCTAAGGGTACCCCCATCAGGGGGTGCGAATATGGAGCCCCCCCCTCTTGGGGGGGACCCCCAAATTGAGATCGAATTTTTGCCTATAGAAGACAATGGACATCATGGAGAGCATGCTTCCCAGCGTGGCCTACAAGAAAAAGGCTTCAAATTTCATCTGCTGCCATCCGCTTTGGGAGTCGCGCCTTCGGACGCCACAGATGGTAAGAATGTTCAAGGGCCCCTGGGGAATATAGACCGGACCTCCATTTTCGGGTTTGACCCCTCCCAGAAGACCCCTGCCGCTTTTAAGGAGCAACCCTTTTCCCTATTGCTTTCAATGGAACAAGCGACAGTACAGACAGGATTTTGCTCAGAGGGCCCTGGGGATCCTCTGGACCAGGACGTGGGGTGTAAGAGCTTGAATGACACCTTTACTCATGAGGAGACCCACAGCATTCGTAAACCCGTTACAAGTGGCCCTGCTCTTGAGGAGACCTTTTCTTCTAAGAACTCCCTGGCCTCTGGGAAGGCTGTTACACGTGTCCTTACTCACGAGGAGACCTTTGCTGTTAAGCAAGACTTGGATGCTGGGAAGGCTGTTACACGGGTCCTTACTCACGAGGAGACCTTTGCTCCTAAGCAAGACTTGGATGCTGGGAAGGCCGTTACACGTGTCCTTACTCATGAGGAGACCTTTGCTATTAGGCGAAACTTGGATGCTGGGAAGGCTGTTACACGTGTCCTTACTCACGAGGAGACCTTTGCTCCTAAGCGAGACTTGAATGCTGGGAAGGCTGTTACACGTGTCCTTACTCACGAGGAGACTTTTGCTCCTACGAAAAACTTGAATGCTGGGGACGCTGTTACACATGTTCTTACTCATGAGGAGACCTTCATAACTCAGGAGGCCCAGAAGACTGAGAACATAAAAATCTATTTTCCTAACCCTAGTAACCCTAAACCTAACCCTGATTGTCCTGATTTTGATCCTAATGTTTCCGAGGATGCTGAAGAACGATCTCGAAAATTTGAGAAATATCTGGAAACTAATATGGACCTAGCTAAGTCTCCTAGAGATGTTAGGAAGACTTGTCAGTCTCCTGTGTTGAGCAAGACAGCTATAGTTAAGATGCCTACACCAGAAAAGGATAAACTTAAGGTATTGAGAGAACAATACCTTAGAATGAAAGAAGAAGAGGAACGTTTGGCCAGAGAATGTGATGAGAAGACGTCATACAGTTTTGACTTGTATTCAAGGCGAGATGATATTGAGGGTGAGATGAAGAATTCTACGGACCCTGAGGAGCGGGCCGAACTGATGGAGGAGTGGAAGGAGGTGGATGCGTTGATGCAAATGGATGGAGGTACAAAGTCTTTAGCATACGAACTGAGTGTGGCTTGTCGTGAGGAACTGAAGCGGTTAGTGAAAGCATACGACCGACAGGAGGATAGGGCGGCTCGTGAAGAGGCAGCTCAATACCTTGCGCAGAAGAGGATGCGGGTATCCCCAGAGGGTCACCCAGAAAAGAAGAGGATGAGAAATCGGATGACTCAGTCTCCAGTGCCATCCAAGCAAAAGGAGTCACCGGTACCCTCTACAACGGGAACAGATACTGATATGGAAACAGACGGGGAAGTTAAAAATGCATCACGAAATACGAGGGAGGCGAATCTGTTGGAAGCCTGGCAAAAAGTAAAGCTGCAACCGATGTCTAAAGCCTTTGACATCCTAGTTCCCAAAGAGATGCAGAAAATAGATCTAGCCAAGTTTTGGGCCTTTCTGGTAGGTCACATGGCTTTGCCTATAGTGGACACTGTGACGTTGAAGAAGAAGAGCAAAGATGTTATGATTGGTATGCTGGACAAGCAGAGGATAGTGCTTGTGGACTGTTTGACCGGGAAGATAGAACCCGAGCCTCAAGCTTTGGAGAAAGCCGCTTACGCTAAATCTCTGACTGTGAAAGTCGTTGATAGGTTTGTTATTGGTCGGAAAGGTCGTACGTCAATGGAAACCTATCCCGATTGGCTGTCTGAAGAAGGACTTAAGGATACTTTGCGGATTTTTCAGAGGTATGCGGAGGAAAGCGTACAGGAAGAGTTTGCGGGCATTTACGACTGCCCCGATGATGAAAACTCTGAACTTACTTATGAGGACTGGGCGGCCTGGTGCGAGCAGGCTTTCTACTGGATCGACGTTCGACTTCGGAAGATGGATCGGGCGATGGAACCCACGGGAACGGAAAACAAGACTGGAGACAAGGGACCATCTGAAGGGAAGGCCGCGGGAAAGACGGATGGTCCGGCTGTCGTTCCGTCACAAGCCCAGATGACCACAATGGCTGAGATACAAGAGGCCCAGATTGGAATTCAGGGAGACTCTGGTTTACAGGGTCTCCCGGAAACGGGTGAGGTTTTAGTTGCCGTTTCCTTGCCCAGAATCAGCAAGACGCTTTTTACAGAAAAGGGCGGGGGAGGTCAGGGTGGGAGGGGAAGTGGAATGGACGCTGAGGGCACTAGTGAGGATGATGGGGGTTTGTCACGGGTGGAGTCTGCTCCTGCCTCGGATGGGGAACTGGAGGGTATTCCAGCTTTGGAAGATGAACAAAGGGGAGGGAAACAAGATTGGGAAGTGGAAGGACTAGTCCTTGGGAAAAGAAGTGTGCAAGAGTTTCCTGAGGGAGGGTATGCAGAGAGCACAGAAGGACTAGATATTCAAAGCAATGAAGGAGAAGGTGGGTGTGACAGGGAAGAAAGGAGGGAAGTACAAAAAGTGGGGGTACCGCGGTTGACAGAGGCACAACCCCCTCGAGGGGTAGTTGATAGGGAAGATACTGGGCCTGCGGGCGTTTTTGCTTTCTCTCTTACAGTTGAGCCTCGGTTGTCACAGACAGAGGCGGGAGGGAACAGAATTTTGGATGGAGCGGCTCCTGACCAAAAGGGACTAAATGGAGCAATTTCTACTCACGATGAGAGGAACCAAAATAGGATTGCTGACCCTGTGACTACTCCTATTGGGACTGCTGCTCCTGGGACTGCTGCTTCTGGGAAGTTTGCTCCTTTGATTTTGGAAGATGTTGAAAAGACAAATACGATGGGACTGCACGAGACTCGTTCAGGGGAGATAACGGCAATGGACATTAGTTCTACTGCATTATTTTCTGTAAGTAAACTCCATGTGGACCTGCCTGCAAGACCTCTGGGAGCCTTGCAGAAAGAACCTCCCGTGAATAAGGTTAATAATGTTACAAAAGACACAAAGGCTGGGGAGGGATTGAGTATAGGGTCAACTATGATTACTGCAGATGATTTGAACCCCCAGGCAGTTCCAACCACATCAGGTAGAAGCTCTGTGTTAGCCTCAGGGTCGTCTTATGCCCAAATGCTTAAGGGCCCAGCAGGGAAACAAAAAGGGACAACGGGACCAAGGGGAGGAGAGAATATCGGGGAGCCTCTTAGACGTCGGGTAGATTTTGAAAAGGAGAAATTGGAGGATGAGGAATTCCTGGAAGAGTTCTTTAATAGGAGGGAACAAGAAGAGTCTGAATTTGATCCTAGGCAGAGATTCGTGGTTCGGTTTAGATATAAAGGAACAGACCCTACAAAATTGACAGAGGAATACATGATGGATGCTCTGCTAGAATGTTTAAAAGTTTCCCCCCAGGACATACTAGCTGTTCTTATGCCCCCTGGTCTGAAAGAAACAGACGTATGCTTTGTGACTGAGCGGGCTTATCAATATTTCTGGCAAGTACTTAAGGCTTTCCAAAAATCTGAGAGGAATCCCTTTTCTGACTTTGATGTGGTGCCCCTATTTAGAGGCGAGTCGAGAGTTCTCACTGTTGCCTTTCGGACCACTAACATTCCGGAGGAGGATGTTGAGCGATGGCTTGAGAGACATTGCAAGGTGTTGCTACCCCCCCGGAAAGCCATGAATGCGTGGAATGTGTGGAAAGGGGAGTATAAGGCAGTCGTGTCATTACAGAGGGACCACCGTAGCAACATCAGTCACGTTCCAAAGTACTTTTACTTAGGGGGTGACAGAGGTGTAACGAGATATAGTGGGCAGCCTCCTGCTTGTTTCCAGTGTGGAGGTTTTGATCACATTCGACAAGATTGCACGTCGTCTTTGTGTGCCGCTTGCGGAAGGAGGGGCCACGATTCAATCCGCTGTACTTACGAGGTTACCTGTAATTTGTGTGGTGGGGAGGGACATACTTATTTACTGTGTCCAGATGCCTATTATAACCGGGCTTACCCTGAGGCTTACGAAAAACTTAGGCTGGCCCATGTCCATAAACAGAAGTCCCCTCGGGATACAGCTACTGAGGAGGAGAGACCCTCTGTGAATCAGGAAAGCACAATGCAAAAACAGAGGCAGGATGACGGGGAGGAGGGAGGATGGACACAGGTGAGAGGATCATCCCGAGGTAAGGTGAGGAGAGGGATATACTCTGTTACCCAGAAGTTAGCACCTAATAACAGAAATAGATTTGGAATACTGGGAGAGTGCGAGGAGATGGAGACTGAGTCACAAGCAGAAGGAGGAAGAGGTGGTGAGATTCAGACGGTGAGGCCCAAAGCTAGAAGGGAGACAAAAAGGGAGACAAAAAGGGAGGCTCAGATTGAGACAAAGAAGTCACTTTTCCGTACCATGGAGGATATGAGTGAGAAGGAACTCGAGGTGTGGCGTAATGAGACTAAGGAGAAGTTGGAGGGAGTGACTCAGAAGCTTCGGCAGTGGGAGGAATCTGGAGGGTCTCAGGAGGAGGGAAAGAGGTTGAAGGACAAACAGCAATTTTGGAGGGATGAGATCAATTTTTTAGCATGTGAAATAGAAAAAAGAACGGAACGAAGGGCGAGAGAAGGTGAATCTTCACAGACACAGGAAGTGGATTTGGAGATGGTAGTAGAGGAACAGGGGGAGGAACAGAAAAGAGGTGGAAACAAGGGACAAAGTAAAGACAAGAAACCAAGTAAAGGAGAGGAAAGGGAGCAAGGAGAGGAAAGAGAGCAAAGAGGTGCCTCAGCAGTGTCATCCCGAGAGTCTTCCCCCTCTGTTAATTTACAAAAGGACTATACGGTGAAGTTCGGACCCTCGCCTCCCCCCCGTAAGACAGGGGAACCCCTTGGTAACCCCCCTGGAACTTAAGTTTACCTTTACCCTTTACTCCTTTAAGTTAGGCCACACCTGCTATGATTTAGTAGGGGGTGGAAATAAAGAGACAGAAGCAGAAAATACAATTAAAGTAAAGTAAGTTTATTCTTACGAGTGTTGAAGTCTTAATGTACTTTTTTATGTACCTTGTTTTTCTTCAGTACTGTTTTCTTCATTACTGCATTCTTCGTTACTGTAACGTTCAAATTTCAAAGTGTAAAGTGCAAAGTGCAAAGTTTTAATGTTCTTTATTGGTTTTTATTGTTCTTTAATGTTCTTGATTGTTCTTTAAAGCTTTTTCTTGTGTGTATGTAGAATGGTATTTATAAATAAAAAATCTATTTTCCTAAAAAAAAAAAAAAAATCTATTTTCCTAACCCTAACCCTAACCCTAACCCCACCCACCTTGAATAGCAGACGTGCGATCAAGGAGCTCTCACTTCCTGGTTTGGATTTTCGCTTTTTTTACCTGTTATATCTCTGACAAAAATTTCAATTTTGGTCAGACTTTGTTCCTAAGGGTACCCCCATCAGGGGGTGCGAATATGGAGCCCCCCCCTCCTGGGGGGGACCCCCAAATTGAGATCGAATTTTTGCCTATACAAGACAATGGAGACAATGGAGAGCATGCTTCTCAGCATGGCCTACAAGAAAAAGGCTTCCAACTTCATCTGCTGCCATCCGCTTTGGGAGTTGCGCCTTCGGACGTCACGGACAGTAAGGATGTTCAAGGGCCCCTGGGGAATCTAGACCGGACCCCCGTTTTGGGTTTTCAACCCTCCCAGAAGACCCCTGCCGCTTTAAAGGAGAATCCCTTTTCCATATTGCTTTCAATAGAACATGCAACAGCAGAGGGAGCTGTAACCTTAGAGGGGTCTGGGGATGACCTGGCCCTGGACGTGGTGGGTGAGAGTTTGAATGAAACCTTTACTCCTGAGGAGACCCAGAGCACTAGAAAACCCGTTACACGTGGCCCTACTCTTGAGGAGACCTTTTCATCAAAGAACGCCCTGGCCTCTGGGAAGGCTGTTACACGTGTCCTTACTCACGAGGAGACCTTTGCCCCTACGCAAAACTTGAATGCTGGGGAGGCTGTTACACGTGTCCTTACTCACGAGGAGACCTTTGCTCCTACGCAAAACTTGATTGCTGGGGAGGCCGTTACACTTGTCCTTACTCACGAGGAGACCTTCACTCCTATACAAATCCTGAATGCCGGGGAGGCCGTTACACGTGCCCTTACTCGCGAGGAGACCTTTGTTCCTATGCAAATCCTGAATGCTGGGGAGGCCGTTACACATGTCCTTACTCGCGAGGAGACCTTTGTTCCTATGCAAAACTTGAATGCTGGGGAAGCTGTTACACGTGTCCCTACTCATGAGGAGACCTCTGCTCCTAAGCAAGACCTGAATGTTGGGGGGGCTATTACACATGTCCTTACTCACGAGGAGACCTTTGCTCCTATGCAAACCCTGAATGCTGGGAAGGCTGTTACACGTGTCCTTACTCGCGAGGAGCCCTTTGCTCCTACGAAAACCCTGAATGCTGGGGACGCTGTTACACATGTACTTACTCACGAGGTGACCTTTATAACTCAGGAGGCCCAAAAGACTGAGAACTTTATCACACAGGTCCTTACTCCCGAGGAGACCTCTACTCCCATTCCTGATTCTGACGCACCAGTGTGCTGTGATGTGATGGACTCGTTTGCTGACCCAGATGTTGACACGGCTGAACCAGATATGCAATCTATTAAAAGCCGAGATAGACTTCCGATAACAGCTGCTGTGCAAATGGAGAAACAAGGACAGGCCCTTAAACAGATAGGGGGCCCCTCCCACAGCACCACATTTCAGCAAGACATACGGCAGTCAAGACTCTGCCCCGACCAAGGGAGTGAAGTTGAATTTATTCTTACCTCTGACTCCGACCTCGATCTTGGCCGTGTTTCCCGGGTTGACTCTATTGATGTCCCTGTTATCCAATGTCAAAGAGCAGCTTATAAACAATCGAAGGATTCCTTTGTCCTGGGAAAGGGGGATGATTTTTCTCAGCGGCGTATGGACCGTTATCTTGACGAGGTGATGGATTTAGCTAAGTCCCCTATAGCTTGTAGAGCAAAATTGGAACCTGTTCCTTCGGAGATCCCTGTGGAGAAAGATATCGTCTCCTGTAACACAGACTTACCCCGAGAGCCCGAAGAGGAAAGGCAAAGATGGGCCGAGGGACTACGTAAAGCTCGTTACCAGCTAAAAGAAACGGAAATTTCCATTCAAAATGTGGATAAACACCTAGTGGATTGTCTGGACCTCGAACGGCGTGCTAAACTCCTTAAACAGAAGGACAGATTCCTTGATATAATACTGAAAGAGACACACAAGGTCCACGTTTATGAGGACTTATTCAAACTGGCACAAGTCGATGAAGACTCTTCAAACATCGCCCCTTCCTCCAGAACGAAATATCCTAAGGGTGTCGTTGACCACAGTTCGTCACCGGAGGAACAACCGGCTAAAAAGAAGCAGAAGCAAGGGCGAGAATCTCACTTGGCCCAAACTTCGCATGGTGCCCGAGAACATGTAGACCGACAGTCTTCCCAGAGTCTTGAACAAGATTGTTCTACACATGTTTATGGACAGCGCTCAGAGGAGAAAAATACGAGTATAGCAAAACAGGGGGTTGGAATCGGGGACTTGTCTCCGGCCCTGTCTGTGGAATGCGGAACCCCAGGGATAGAATCTAATGCTGTCCGGAATGTTAGAGAGATTCAATTGAGGAATGCCTGGGAGAAGATAAAGTTTGGTCCCATGTCTAACGGTCTGGACCTTTTGGTTCAAGAAGAAACTAATAAGCTCGATTTGGCAAAGTTCTGGTGTTTTCTGTTGACTCATGTGGGATGGGTGATGGTACCCACGCCTTCCTTAACTAAGAGAAGCAAGGACTCGATGATAGACTTGCTGGATAAACAAAAGGAGGTGTTGTTTACATATCTTACTGATGGAGAGGAAACCGGACGAGAGCCGCCGTCGCAAAATCTTCTTTATGCCAGATCCCTATCGATCAACATCGTTGATAGGCTTGTCATAGGACGTCGGAGTCGTACTTCGACGGAGACCTATCCCTCCTGGTTGACGGAGGAGGGACTTACGAAACTTCTCAAAGGTATCTGTCGTCGTGCTGAAGAAAGACCGCCGGCGGAAGGCACGGGATTTCTTGACGAACCTGGCAAGAGAGCGACAGAAATGACACAAAAAGATTTGATACACTGGTGCATCCAAGCGTTGCATGTTTTCAAAGTCCGTGTTCAACGACTAAAGGGAGAGGCGGAGACGTCGACTGGAAGGAGTGTCGCGCCCAGGAAAGGAAGGCTTGAACGGAAAACTGTGTCTAAGATGATGACGGATACGACTCAGCTGGCTAATCCTGTGACGATTCCATCGCATGCTGAATTATCTGCCATGATAGCAGCACAAGATGCCCGAATGTGTCGCCAGGGAGACTCTGCTTCGCAGAGTCTCCCGCAAACGGGTGAGGGTCACGGTCGTTTCTGTTCTGTGGATAAGAGGCTCTTTCTAGAAGATGAAGAGGGACGTAGGAAGAAAGGAGAGAGAGGGATGAAAGATGAAAAGGGGACTGAAAAGGAAGGAGAGGGAGGAGATGAGGACAGCGGGGGGTTATCTGGCTTATCTGGCATAGAATCTCTCTCTAGTTCTGAAAGGGAAGAGGAGGAAGAAGAGATGGAGTTAGCCCCTACTAAGGAAGGTGGATGTATATCAGATAGGGATATTAAGAGAAAGGAAGTAGTTTCTTCGGAGAGATGTGGAGGGAAGCCGCAGAGGGAGGGGAGAAGGGAGGGGAGAAGGAAGGAGAGCAGGGAATTAAACTTTAGGGACAAGGCACCCCTGCGGGGGAATGTTTCGCAAGTGGATACTGGGTCTTCGGGTGTTCTTTCTCTTCCCGATACAGCACAGACCAGCCTGTCATCTGAAGGGAAGGGAGAAGCTGTTAGCTTGACCTCAATGACTAGGACTATGAACGAGACAGTTCTACCGATGCAGACAGACATGCAATCAGAACAGGACTCCCTTCTGATCACCGTGCAAGGAAACTTACCTGTGACGACTGAAGATATATCGATAGGGAACTTTGTCATGGACACGGATTCGGAATTGATTGAACTGCGACTTAATACAGGACCTGTGAGTAAAGAAAACATACATGAGACATTTGAGACATATGTAAATCCTTCTGCAGGAACTTCAGTGATCTTGCAGGAGGATCCTTCCAATCATGTAACATCAGAGACAAACGGAAAGCGGGAACGTGATACACAAATATCGGTATGCACGGTTAGGGTTGAAAAGGGAGCCCAAGGTTTAGGAATTGGAGTAGGAGATGCTGACGTGTCACAAGGTACGCCAGTGGGGATAGCATTGGGAAACCAAGGAGAACCTAAGAGGGATGTGGTCCTACCGGTTCCTAGGAACCCGGGAGTAACTGTAACAACACCTAGGTTACCTACAAGTAATACTCTTCCTGACACAATGCCTAAGGTTTCAGCAGCAAGTTTTAGAGAATCTTTAACAACAGATTCTAGGGAACCTCTAACAACGGGTTCTAGCGAATCCTTACCAGCCCACACACCTTCCGTTGGGAGCGCAGGAACGTCTTATGCAGACATGTTGAGGGGAACCGGTAGGAGGCCAAGGGACCCGGGATCACGGAGGGAGGGGGAAACGGATGGAGAACATCCCCCGCCGTCGGACGGATTTTGAAAAGGAGAGACTGGAGGATGAAGAATTCTTAGAGGATTTCTTCAATATGAGAGAAGATGAAGGAGAATTTGATCCGAGGCAAAGATTTGTTATTCGGTTCAGGTATAAAGGCTCAGATCCACAAAAGCTCACAGAAGAATACATGATAGAGGAGGTGCTTTTAGGGATAATGGGAATTCCACGAGGCGACATACTGGCAGTTATCATGCCGCCGGGGCTTAGGGAAACCGATGTTTGTTTTGTGTCAGAACGAGGATACCAGAAGGGTTGGGGGAGGTTGAGAGAAATCATGAGGTCGACCCCGAATCCCTTTGGTGACTATGACATTATTCCCCTCTTCCGAGGAGAATCGAGGGTTCTGACGGTGGCGTTCAGAACGACAAATATTCCAGCAGAGGATGTGGAACAATGGCTGGGCAGATTTTGCAAGGTGTTGTTACCCCCCCAAAAGGCCCTCAATTCGTGGGGCATTTGGAAAGGAGAATATAAGACTGTCGTCTCTTTGCAAAGAGACTTCAGGAGTATACTACAACATATTCCTAAATATTTTTTTCTGGGAGGAGATAGAGGAATCACCAGGTACAGTGGGCAACCCCCAGCATGCTTCCAATGTGGGGGGTTTGACCATATTAGGCAACACTGTGCCACACCTTTGTGTTCTGTCTGTGGGAGGAGGGGCCATAACTCCACACAATGTACAACTGGAGTGGTCTGTAACCTTTGTGGCCGCCAAGGCCACACGTACCTTCTGTGTCCCGACGCGCATTATAACAAGTGGTATCCAAACTCGTACTCAAAACTCGTTCGCTGTCACCCTCATTTAAATCGAACAGATGAGGATTCATCGACTAGCCAATTTTCAGAGGGTGCTACTGCAAAACACGGGGAGAAGGACAGTCAAGGAAAGAGTCAAGGAAAGAGTCAAGGAAAGAGTCGAAGAAAGCCATATTCCGTACATACGAAAACCTTACAGAAAAGGAACTCCAGGTAATTTCTGAAGAACTCAACGAAAAGATCCAAAAGGTGACCCAAGCACTTTCCGCTGCAGAAGGTGCATCTGAGGAGGTACAACTACGTTTAAGTCAAAAGGAGCATTATTGGAGAGATGAGGTTACCTGCATACAACGTGAACTGGCTAGAAGAAGGGACCGAGACCCAAACCTTACCGAGGAACCGTTAAGTGACTCCCAGATGATGATGGTGGAAGAAGCGCCAGAACAGGAGGCGATGCTGAACCAGGGAGACACACAGAACCAGGAACAGATACCTATGTATACAGATGGACAAAGACATGAACAAATTAGAGAGCGAATTGCAGAGATAAGCGAGGACCTTGAAGGAGGGAAGACAGAATCGATGGAGTGGATAAGTGGAATATCATTGGTGGAAAAGAACCCTGTGACAGGCGACCCGTCTGACTCTCCTCCTGACCAGGAAAAGGTTCCTCAACAGCACGAGTATCCTCCTCCTGTTAGCTTACCCGACTCAAGGGGAAACATTTTGACGCCGTGCGCGTCATTTCCATGTAAGGCCACGCCTCCTGATCCGCAGGAGGAGGTGGAGACGATGAGTTTAGAAACTGTAGTGGAAGGCACGGAGGAAGACCGGCGAGGTTTGTAGGAAAAGAATAGGAAGAGGAAAGATAAAATGACAGTCGATAAGTTCAATGGAACTGGATTTAAGATGGCTTATGGTTTTATTGCTATTGCTGCTATCTTATATTCATTAACAATACCAATGGAGTTGAACATACTTACCTGGAATTGTAGAGGGCTACGGCAGTCGGTGAGGAGAGAAGATGTTTATTACCACATTAGGAGGCTAAAGGCTGATGTTTTTGTCCTGCAAGAAACTAATATTAGTACTCCTAGGGAGAGGAGTGCAGCGCAGAATTCCTGGACTTGGGGGCCTTCAATTTGGTCTTTGAAAGAAGAGGAAGGAACGGGAGGTGTCGCGGTTCTCTTATGCAATCCTGATCTTAAAGTTGTGAGGACCATCGATGCTATGCCGGGTCATCTTATAATAGTGGACTTCAATCTTAAAAACCCGGCAAAAGCGTTAGACAGCAAGTTTAGGTTGTGTGCCCTCTATGCTCCTGTGAAGGCAATTCATAGACGACAACTGTGGCAAACATTGGAGGATCATATTGGTACAAAGAGGGCTCTACTCGTGGCGGGAGATTTCAATGTTCGCTCCGAGCGAGAGGATAGAATTAATTTGAGAGCGGGTGCTCAAATGGGAACGTCTGCCCCTGTATTTAAACAGCTGACAATGGAGGAAAAAAGACTGAAAGCCCTTCTTAAAGATCGCCTTGGCTTGATGGATGCGGGGCTACAGAATGATGGGGAATTAGATTTTCTCCCTACGCATCACCGGGCAACGTTCCGACGTAAATTCACAGCAACCTTAGGGTGTAAGATGACTTATTATCACCCTCTGTCGACAAGCAGGCTGGACAGAATATGGGCCCCAGCGGCTCTCCCCCTTACGGGATGTAAGATTATTTTGACGCCGTGGTCAGACCACGCTATTCTTCAAGTATTATTTGCAGGACAACCCAATAGGAGGAAACACAAACCAGCTTGGCGACTCAGTGAAGCGGACCTCAGGACCTTTCGGATGGAACCGGAAATTGTTCTGACGCTTGAATGCCAGAAGCGTATAAAGTCTGGGATGGATGTCCTCGATTGGTGGGAAAGGACGAAAGATGCCATACGATATGCTTCGGTTCGGGCCAGGAGAGTGCAGGGCAGTTATGAACTGTCACAATATCACAGAGCGATCCAGAACGTACTTGCATGCAGATGGAGAATGAACAAGGGCCTTGACGTTGACGATGAACGGCTTCGACGCAATCAAGAAGTTATTAAAACTTACCGCCTTACCCAACGTCGACGGCGTCATATGGCACGGGTGGCTAGAGCGTCGGGGCCGTTAATTGAGAAGGGAGAATGGCAAAAAGATCGCCTGCCTCGATACAACCAGACTCTGTCCGCGTTAAAAGGAGGTCCGTCAGATGGACTACTTCAAGAACCGGTCGAGATAGCAGAAGAGGTCTCTAGATTTTATAGAGAATTTTACGCGGTTTCGGAAACCTCTCCTGATGAAGTACGCATTCAGTCCTATCTAGAAAGTGCCTTTGGGCAGAAACCGTTACCGCCAAACGAAGAAGATCTTTGCGAACTCTCTCGGCCCTTCGAGCAAGAAGAAATCCAGCGAGCCATTCAGGCTGGTAAACGTAACTCTAAGCCGGGACCGGATGGGTTACCGTATGGGTTCTATAAGAACTTTAAAGATCACTTAGTTCCCATCTTGACGGAGGTTTTTAATGAGATGCTGCAGAGGGCGAGGGTGGGACGGAGTTTTTTACACGGATCAATGAGTCTATTGTACAAAGGAGGAGATCCGACTCTGATAGGCAACTGGAGACCCATCACGGTTAACAACACCGATTACAGGATACTAGCAAGGGTCCTCAATAATAGGTTGAAAAAACTGGCTAATGCACTAGTGCAGGTTGGACAAACCAGCTCTGTACCCGGAAGGAGAATGGCGCATACCACCTGTGTTTTCAGACAGATTTTTGACCGGTTACAGCAAGAAAAGGAACATCTATGCATATTGCAGCTGGATCAGAGTAAAGCGTTTGACCGGGTTGACAGAGGCTACATGTGGGCTGTTTTAAAATTCCATGGATTGCCAGAACAGCTGATCAAGCTCCTACAGGCACTTTACATGAACGCGCAGGTTACACCAAACGTCGGAGGGTGTCGAGGGTCGCCATTTCCAGTACCCACGGGGGTTAGACAAGGATGCCCTCTCAGTCCTCTCCTGTACGTCTTGACACTAGATCCTCTTCTTAGGGCGTTGCAGAGAGATCGGTTCATCAGAGGAATTTTTCCCCACGGTTGTCCGGAGTATCGCATCACCAGTCTAGCCCACGCTGACGATTGTTACGTCATCCTCCGGAACACAGAGGAACTGCTAAAGGTGCGAGAACATTTACGGCGCTACGAAATTGTTTCCGGAGCAAAGGTGAACGAGCTTAAAAGTCAGATTTACGATCTCGACGGGCGGACGGGAAGAATGGAAGTGACTCCCATGGTGCCTACGGAGAAGGATCATAGAGACCGTGAGGAGCTGGAAGGACAGGTAGAAGGAAAGGAGAACAGACAGCATGACGACGAAGGAGCGAGCGGGACAGGAACGGGGATGCTGTCTCTGAAGATCCTGGGAGTCACCTTTTCTTTGAGAGCTGATGGCTGGAGGGATAATTGGATTGTATGGCAACAGCGAGTGTTGGAAAGACTGGACAAGTGGAAGACATGGAGATTATCCACAGCACAAAAAGTTCAATATTTTGCCATATATTGCATTCCAGCTGGCAATTACCTAGCGACAGTTTACCCTCCGCCGGAATCTACAGTAACCATCATCACCAGAGCGGTTTTTAAGTGGATTTTCGGGACGCTCCACTTACCGCTTGCGAGAGTAGTCGTTCAGAGAGGACACGGAGAAGGAGGTCTTGGGTTACCGGAGATTGGACTGTGGTTCCTATCCATCTTTCTAGTTTTTAACTGTGGAACTTGGCAGCAGAATGCGACGGACTTGATTACGCAAGAAATGTACACCAGACAGTTCTTTATGGACAGTTGGGTAGACACCAGATGGGCAAAACGATGGTGGAAAGAAGGCTCTCTGCCGACCCGCTTGACGGCTTCGATGAAAGTACAGCTTCCTGACTTTATGGTTGAGGTAGCAAAGGGGATACAGAAACATGGCATCGAAGCCTCAGAAGTCAAGGGAACTAGCCCGGGAACTAAAGGAGTTACCGGAAAGTTGTACTGGACTGTTATGCACCGAAGTCGGTTGGTACCCTATGATGAAGAGAGACGGAAGAAGGAGACGCTTTCTTCGTATTTGAGGAACCAGATCTTTCCTATCCCCACCTTCGGTGACCGGACCATACCTTATGCCCTACGGGATCTTCGTTGGAGGACTTACCATCAGATATTATATGTGGGAAGTAAAAAGTTTGGGACGACAGAAGATCAACAGCGTTGCCCCAGGGTGCTTTGTAGGTCTTTGAATCCACATACCAACATTCCTGAGACCATCCCCCATGTTGTGAAGGAGTGTGTAGCTGTAAGGAGGTCGTGGGCAGGAGTAGCCAGAGCATTGCAATGGCCTTTTCTGATATCACAACACTGGGAAACGATTGTCTCGGGATTGGAGCCGACAGAAGGGTTTGGGAATCCCAGGGAGCAGGGGGGCTGTCCGGGTGAGAAGGCTGGTATTAAGGTTCCTTGGGCACTGGTTAGGTTAGTGAATCTCATCTTTGTTAGTACTGTGATGAAAAACAGAAGGGAGGAGGTGTATACCAAAAAGGCAGTCCCCTTAGTTGAAACGGTACATACTGTAA
Organism: Eublepharis macularius; assembly: GCF_028583425.1. NCBI lineage: Eukaryota > Metazoa > Chordata > Lepidosauria > Squamata > Eublepharidae > Eublepharis > Eublepharis macularius. Next base: position 147,791 of record NW_026559728.1, on the reverse strand, counting down.
CAGATTATTTGGCGAAAATTAAAAGGTGGGAAGAAAAGAGGATGAAGGGCGTGAAGTGGCTGAGCAGGTGGAGGTGGTTTCATGAGATCAACCCGCCAGTTCCTTGAAGTCAGATATAATTGCTTCCTACCTTGACTTCTCTCAAGTTGGATAGACATCTGTTGTATAACTTAATTCTTCTTTTCTTTTTCTTTTATTTCCTTAATTAGTAAAAAGTGAAAAGTTGATAGTTAATAGTTGATAGTTCATAGTTCATAGTTAATAGTTAATAATGAATAAAGTTAATAAAGTTAATACAGTTAATAAAGTTAATAAAGTTAATAAAGTTTGAAACATGAACAGCCTGAATGTTGATGGCTTACATTTATGTCGATGCTTGATGCTTAATGCTTTATGCTTAATGTTAATATTTGATGGTGATATTTAATGCTAGAAATATTTAGATGCCTATATTAATATGTAATATGTACGTATGTAGGTATGTATGTATGTATTAACTGTATTTATTGTTTCAATCGTAATTATGCATCTTGGAATTTGTTGCTTACAGTTTGTTGTAGAATGGTTATTATTAAATAAAAAATCTATTTTCCTAACCCTAACCCTAACCCTAACCCTAACCCTAACCCTAACCCTAACCCTAACCCTAACCCTAACCCTAACCCTAACCCCACCCACCTTGAATACCAGACGTGCGATCAAGGAGCTCTCACTTCCTGGTTTGGATTTTCGCTTTTTTTACCTATTATATCTCTCAGAAAAATTTCAATTTTGGTCAGAGTTTGTTCCTAAGGGTACCCCCATCAGGGGGTCCGAATATGGAGGCCCCCCCTCCTGGGGGGGACCCCCAAATTGAGATCGAATTTTTGCCTATAGAAGACAATGGAGACAATGGAGACCATGCTTCCCAGCATGGCCTACAAGAAAAAGGCTTCCAACTTCATCTGCTGCCATCCGCTTTGGGAGTCGTGCCTTCTGACGTCACAGACAGTAAGGATGTTCGAGGGCCCCTGGGGAATATAGACCAGACCCCCAGTTTGGGTTTTGACCCCTCCCAGAAGACCCCTGCCGCTTTAAAGGAGGATTCCTTTTCCCTATTGCTTTCAATGGAACAAGCAACAGGAGAGGCCGCTGTAACCTTAGAGGGGTCTGGGGATGACCTGGCCCTGGACGTGGTGGGTGAGAGTTTGAATGACACCTTTACTCCTGAGGAGACCCGGAGCATTCGGAAACCCGTTGCACGTGGCCCTACTCTTGAGGAGACCTTTTCTTCTAAGAACGCCCTGGACTCTGGGAAGGCTGTTACACGTGTACTTACTCGTGAGGAGACCTTTCCTCCTATGCAAGGCCTGAATGTGGGGGAGACTGTTACATGTGTCCTTACTCGCGAGGAGACCTCTGCGCCTAAGCAAAACTTGAATGCTGGGGAGGCCGTTACACTTGCCCTTACTCACGAGGAGACCTTCACTCCTATTCAAATCCTGAATGCTGGGGAGGCCGTTACACGTGTCCTTACTCGCGAGGAGACCTCTGCTCCTATGCAAAAATTGAATGCTGGGGAAGCTGTTACACCTGTCCTTACTCATGAGGAGACCTCTGCTCCTAAGCGAGACCTGAATATTGGGGAGGCTGTTACACGTGTCCTTACTCACGAGGAGACCTTTGCTCCCATGCAAATCCTGAATGCTAGGGAGGTGCTTACACGTGTCCTTACTCACGAGGAGACCTTTACTCCTATGCAAATCCTGAATGCTGGGAAGGCTGTTACACGTGTCCTTACTCACGAGGAGACCTTTGCTCCTACGAAAACCCTGAATGCTGGGGACGCTGTTACACATGTACTTACTCATGAGGAGACCTTTATAACTCAGGAGGCCCAGAAGAATGAGAACTTTATCACGCAGGTCCTTACTCCCGAGGAGACCTCTACTCCCATTCCTGCTTCTGACGCACCAGTGTGCTGTGATGTGATGGACTCGTTTGCTGACCCAGATGTTGACACGGCTGAACCAGATATGCAATCTATTAAAAGCCGAGATAGACTTCCGATAACAGCTGCTGTGCAAATGGAGAAACAAGGACAGGCCCTTAAACAGACAGGGGGCCCCTCCCACAGCACCACATTTCAGGAAGACATACGGCGGTCAAGACTCTGCCCCGACCAAGGGAGTGAAGTTGAATTTATTCTTACCTCTGACTCCGACCTCGATCTTGGCCGTGTTTCCCGGGTTGACTCTATTGATGTCGCTGTTATCCAACGCCAAAGAGCAGCTTATAAACAATCGAAGGATTCCTTTGTCCTGGGAAAGGGGGATGATTTTTCTCAGCGGCGTATGGACCGTTATCTTGACGAGGTGATGGATTTAGCTAAGTCCCCTATAGCTTGTAGAGCAAAATCGGAACCTGTTCCTTCGGAGATCCCCGTGGAGAAAGACATCGTCTCCTGTAACACAGACTTACCCCGAGAGCCCGAAGAGGAAAGGCAAAGATGGGCCGAGGGACTACGTAAAGCTCGTTACCAGCTAAAAGAAACGGAAATTTCCATTCAAAATGTGGATAAACACCTAGTGGATTGTCTGGACCTCGAACGGCGTGCTAAACTCCTTAAACAGAAGGACAGATTCCTTGATATAATACTGAAAGAGACACACAAGGTCCACGTTTATGAGGACTTATTCAAACTGGCACAAGTCGATGAAGACCCTTCAAACATCGCCCCTTCCTCCCGAACGAAATATCCTAAGGGTGTCGTTGACCACAGTTCGTCCCCGGAGGAACAACCGGCTAAAAAGAAGCAGAAGCAAGGGCGAGAATCTCACTCGGCCCAAACTTCGCATGGTGCCCGAGAACATGTAGACCGACAGTCTTCCCAGAGTCTTGAACAAGATTGTTCTACACATGTTTATGGACAGCGCTCAGAGGAGAAAAATACGAGTATAGCAAAACAGGGGGTTGGAATCGGGGACTTGTCTCCGGCCCTGTCTGTGGAATGCGGAACCCCAGGGATAGAATCTAATGCTGTCCGGAATGTTAGAGAGATTCAATTGAGGAATGCCTGGGAGAAGATAAAGTTTGGTCCCATGTCTAACGGTCTGGACCTTTTGGTTCAAGAAGAAACTAATAAGCTCGATTTGGCAAAGTTCTGGTGTTTTCTGTTGACTCATGTGGGATGGGTGATGGTACCCACGCCTTCCTTAACTAAGAGAAGCAAGGACTCGATGATAGACTTGCTGGATAAACAAAAGAAGGTGTTGTTTACATATCTTACTGATGGAGAGGAAACCGGACGAGAGCCGCCGTCGCAAAATCTTCTTTATGCCAGATCCCTATCGATCAACATCGTTGATAGGCTTGTCATAGGACGTCGGAGTCGTACTTCGACGGAGACCTATCCCTCCTGGTTGACGGAGGAGGGACTTACGAAACTTCTCAAAGGTATCTGTCGTCGTGCTGAAGAAAGACCGCCGGCGGAAGGCACGGGATTTCTTGACGAACCTGGCAAGAGAGCGACAGAAATGACACAAAAAGATTTGATACACTGGTGCGTCCAAGCGTTGCATGTTTTCAAAGTCCGTGTTCAACGCGCCCAGGAAAGGAAGGCTTGAACGGAAAACTGTGTCTAAGATGATGACGGATACGACTCAGCTGGCTAATCCTGTGACGATTCCATCGCATGCTGAATTATCTGCCATGATAGCAGCACAAGATGCCCGAATGTGTCGCCAGGGAGACTCTGCTTCGCAGAGTCTCCCGCAAACGGGTGAGGGTCACGGTCGTTTCTGTTCTGTGGATAAGAGGCTCTTTCTAGAAGATGAAGAGGGACGTAGGAAGAAAGGAGAGAGAGGGATGAAAGATGAAAAGGGGACTGAAAAGGAAGGAGAGGGAGGAGAAGAGGACAGCGGGGGGTTATCTGGCTTATCTGGCATAGAATCTCTCTCTAGTTCTGAAAGGGAAGAGGAGGAAGAAGAGATGGAGTTAGCCCCTACTAAGGAAGGTGGATGTATATCAGATAGGGATATTAAGAGAAAGGAAGTAGTTTCTTCGGAGAGATGTGGAGGGAAGCCGCAGAGGGAGGGGAGAAGGGAGGGGAGAAGGAAGGAGAGCAGGGAATTAAACTTTAGGGACAAGGCACCCCTGCGGGGGAATGTTTCGCAAGTGGATACTGGGTCTTCGGGTGTTCTTTCTCTTCCCGATACAGCACAGACCAGCCTGTCATCTGAAGGGAAGGGAGAAGCTGTTAGCTTGACCTCAATGACTAGGACTATGAACGAGACAGTTCTACCGATGCAGACAGACATGCAATCAGAACAGGACTCCCTTCTGATCACCGTGCAAGGAAACTTACCTGTGACGACTGAAGATATATCGATAGGGAACTTTGTCATGGACACGGATTCGGAATTGATTGAACTGCGACTTAATACAGGACCTGTGAGTAAAGGAAACATACATGAGACATTTGAGACATATGTAAATCCTTCTGCAGGAACTTCAGTGATCTTGCAGGAGGATCCTTCCAATCATGTAACATCAGAGACAAACGGAAAGCGGGAACGTGATACACAAATATCGGTATGCACGGTTAGGGTTGAAAAGGGAGCCCAAGGTTTAGGAATTGGAGTAGGAGATGCTGATGTGTCACAAGGTACGCCAGTGGGGATAGCATTGGGAAACCAAGGAGAACCTAAGAGGGATGTGGTCCTACCGGTTCCTAGGAACCCGGGAGTAACTGTAACAACACCTAGGTTACCTACAAGTAATACTCTTCCTGACACAATGCCTAAGGTTTCAGCAGCAAGTTTTAGAGAATCTTTAACAACAGATTCTAGGGAACCTCTAACAACGGGTTCTAGCGAATCCTTACCAGCCCACACACCTTCCGTTGGGAGCGCAGGAACGTCTTATGCAGACATGTTGAGGGGAACCGGTAGGAGGCCAAGGGACCCGGGATCACGGAGGGAGGGGGAAACGGATGGAGAACCCCCCCCCGCCGTCGGACGGATTTTGAAAAGGAGAGACTGGAGGATGAAGAATTCTTAGAGGATTTCTTCAATATGAGAGAAGATGAAGGAGAATTTGATCCGAGGCAAAGATTTGTTATTCGGTTCAGGTATAAAGGCTCAGATCCACAAAAGCTCACAGAAGAATACATGATAGAGGAGGTGCTTTTAGGGATAATGGGAATTCCACGAGGCGACATACTGGCAGTTATCATGCCGCCGGGGCTTAGGGAAACCGATGTTTGTTTTGTGTCAGAACGAGGATACCAGAAGGGTTGGGGGAGGTTGAGAGAAATCATGAGGTCGACCCCGAATCCCTTTGGTGACTATGACATTATTCCCCTCTTCCGAGGAGAATCGAGGGTTCTGACGGTGGCGTTCAGAACGACAAATATTCCAGCAGAGGATGTGGAACAATGGCTGGGCAGATTTTGCAAGGTGTTGTTACCCCCCCCAAAAGGCCCTCAATTCGTGGGGCATTTGGAAAGGAGAATATAAGACTGTTGTCTCTTTGCAAAGAGACTTCAGGAGTAAACTACAACATATTCCAAAATATTTTTTTCTGGGAGGAGATAGAGGGATCACCAGGTACAGTGGGCAACCCCCAGCATGCTTTCAATGTGGGGGGTTTGACCATATTAGGCAACACTGTGCCACACCTTTGTGTTCTGTCTGTGGGAGGAGGGGCCATAACTCCACACAATGTACAACTGGAGTGGTCTGTAACCTTTGTGGCCGCCAAGGCCACACGTACCTTCTGTGTCCCGACGCGCATTATAACAAGTGGTATCCAAACTCGTACTCAAAACTCGTTCGCTGTCACCCTCATTTAAATCGAACAGATGAGGATTCATCGACTAGCCAATTTTCAGAGGGTGCTACTGCAAAACACGGGGAGAAGGACAGTAACGAATGTTTACATGAAGGGGGTTGGCAGGAGGTAAAGAGGACTTCGCACGATGTCCTTAGAGGCAGGGTAAGACGGGGAGTGTATAACCCGATACGAACGATGGTCAGCAACCGATTTGAAGCCTTGAATGTGACAGAAGAGGAAGGTACGCAAGATACGCCTCTGGCCTCCTTTACTACCGGATCATGGATCAACCCGGAACAAAAACAAAGAGATGACATGCAGACTGATAGAAAGGCGGGATCGGAGAAACCTAAGATGAGGAAAGAGTCAAGGAAAGAGTCAAGGAAAGAGTCGAAGAAAGCCATATTCCGTACATACGAAAACCTTACAGAAAAGGAACTCCAGGTAATTTCTGAAGAACTCAACGAAAAGATCCAAAAGGTGACCCAAGCACTTTCCGCTGCAGAAGGTGCATCTGAGGAGGTACAACTACGTTTAAGTCAAAAGGAGCATTATTGGAGAGATGAGGTTACCTGCATACAACGTGAACTGGCTAGAAGAAGGGACCGAGACCCAAACCTTACCGAGGAACCGTTAAGTGACTCCCAGATGATGATGGTGGAAGAAGCGCCAGAACAGGAGGCGATGCTGAACCAGGGAGACACACAGAACCAGGAACAGATACCTATGTATACAGATGGACAAAGACATGAACAAATTAGAGAGCGAATTGCAGAGATAAGCGAGGACCTTGAAGGAGGGAAGACGGAATCGATGGAGTGGATAAGTGGAATATCATTGGTGGAAAAGAACCCTGTGACAGGCGACCAGTCTGACTCTCCTCCTGACCAGGAAAAGGTTCCTCAACAGCACGAGTATCCTCCTCCTGTTAGCTTACCCGACTCAAGGGGAAACATTTTGACGCCGTGCGCGTCATTTCCGTGTAAGGCCACGCCTCCTGATCCGCAGGAGGAGGTGGAGACGATGAGTTTAGAAACTGTAGTGGAAGGCACGGAGGAAGACCGGCGAGGTTTGTAGGAAAAGAATAGGAAGAGGAAAGATAAAATGACAGTCGATAAGTTCAATGGAACTGGATTTAAGATGGCTTATGGTTTTATTGCTATTGCTGCTATCTTATATTCATTAACAATACCAATGGAGTTGAACATACTTACCTGGAATTGTAGAGGGCTACGGCAGTCGGTGAGGAGAGAAGATGTTTATTACCACATTAGGAGGCTAAAGGCTGATGTTTTTGTCCTGCAAGAAACTAATATTAGTACTCCTAGGGAGAGGAGTGCAGCGCAGAATTCCTGGACTTGGGGGCCTTCAATTTGGTCTTTGAAAGAAGAGGAAGGAACGGGAGGTGTCGCGGTTCTCTTATGCAATCCTGATCTTAAAGTTGTAAGGACCATCGATGCTATGCCGGGTCATCTTATAATAGTGGACTTCAATCTTAAAAACCCGGCAAAAGCGTTAGACAGCAAGTTTAGGTTGTGTGCCCTCTATGCTCCTGTGAAGGCAATTCATAGACGACAACTGTGGCAAACATTGGAGGATCATATTGGTACAAAGAGGGCTCTACTCGTGGCGGGAGATTTCAATGTTCGCTCCGAGCGAGAGGATAGAATTAATTTGAGAGCCGGTGCTCAAATGGGAACGTCTGCCCCTGTATTTAAACAGCTGACAATGGAGGAAAAAAGACTGAAAGCCCTTCTTAAAGATCGCCTTGGCTTGATGGATGCGGGGCTACAGAATGATGGGGAATTAGATTTTCTCCCTACGCATCACCGGGCAACGTTCCGACGTAAATTCACAGCAACCTTAGGGTGTAAGATGACTTATTATCACCCTCTGTCGACAAGCAGGCTGGACAGAATATGGGCCCCAGCGGCTCTCCCCCTTACGGGATGTAAGATTATTTTGACGCCGTGGTCAGACCACGCTATTCTTCAAGTATTATTTGCAGGACAACCCAATAGGAGGAAACACAAACCAGCTTGGCGACTCAGTGAAGCGGACCTCAGGACCTTTCGGATGGAACCGGAAATTGTTCTGACGCTTGAATGCCAGAAGCGTATAAAGTCTGGGATGGATGTCCTCGATTGGTGGGAAAGGACGAAAGATGCCATACGATATGCTTCGGTTCGGGCCAGGAGAGTGCAGGGCAGTTATGAACTGTCACAATATCACAGAGCGATCCAGAACGTACTTGCATGCAGATGGAGAATGAACAAGGGCCTTGACGTTGACAATGAACGGCTTCGACGCAATCAAGAAGTTATTAAAACTTACCGCCTTACCCAACGTCGACGGCGTCATATGGCACGGGTGGCTAGAGCATCGGGGCCGTTAATTGAGAAGGGAGAATGGCAAAAAGATCGCCTGCCTCGATACAACCAGACTCTGTCCGCGTTAAAAGGAGGTCCGTCAGATGGACTACTTCAAGAACCGGTCGAGATAGCAGAAGAGGTCTCTAGATTTTATAGAGAATTTTACGCGGTTTCGGAAACCTCTCCTGATGAAGTACGCATTCAGTCCTATCTAGAAAGTGCCTTTGGGCAGAAACCGTTACCGCCAAACGAAGAAGATCTTTGCGAACTCTCTCGGCCCTTCGAGCAAGAAGAAATCCAGCGAGCCATTCAGGCTGGTAAACGTAACTCTAAGCCGGGACCGGATGGGTTACCGTATGGGTTCTATAAGAACTTTAAAGATCACTTAGTTCCCATCTTGACGGAGGTTTTTAATGAGATGCTGCAGAGGGCGAGGGTGGGACGGAGTTTTTTACACGGATCAATGAGTCTATTGTACAAAGGAGGAGATCCGACTCTGATAGGCAACTGGAGACCCATCACGGTTAACAACACCGATTACAGGATACTAGCAAGGGTCCTCAATAATAGGTTGAAAAAACTGGCTAATGCACTAGTGCAGGTTGGACAAACCAGCTCTGTACCCGGAAGGAGAATGGCGCATACCACCTGTGTTTTCAGACAGATTTTTGACCGGTTACAGCAAGAAAAGGAACATCTATGCATATTGCAGCTGGATCAGAGTAAAGCGTTTGACCGGGTTGACAGAGGCTACATGTGGGCTGTTTTAAAATTCCATGGATTGCCAGAACAGCTGATCAAGCTCCTACAGGCACTTTACATGAACGCGCAGGTTACACCAAACGTCGGAGGGTGTCGAGGGTCGCCATTTCCAGTACCCACGGGGGTTAGACAAGGATGCCCTCTCAGTCCTCTCCTGTACGTCTTGACACTAGATCCTCTTCTTAGGGCGTTGCAGAGAGATCGGTTCATCAGAGGAATTTTTCCCCACGGTTGTCCGGAGTATCGCATCACCAGTCTAGCCCACGCTGACGATTGTTACGTCATCCTCCGGAACACAGAGGAACTGCTAAAGGTGCGAGAACATTTACGGCGCTACGAAATTGTTTCCGGAGCAAAGGTGAACGAGCTTAAAAGTCAGATTTACGATCTCGACGGGCGGACGGGAAGAATGGAAGTGACTCCCATGGTGCCTACGGAGAAGGATCATAGAGACCGTGAGGAGCTGGAAGGACAGGTAGAAGGAAAGGAGAACAGACAGCATGACGACGAAGGAGCGAGCGGGACAGGAACGGGGATGCTGTCTCTGAAGATCCTGGGAGTCACCTTTTCTTTGAGAGCTGATGGCTGGAGGGATAATTGGATTGTATGGCAACAGCGAGTGTTGGAAAGACTGGACAGGTGGAAGACATGGAGATTATCCACAGCACAAAAAGTTCAATATTTTGCCATATATTGCATTCCAGCTGGCAATTACCTAGCGACAGTTTACCCTCCGCCGGAATCTACAGTAACCATCATCACCAGAGCGGTTTTTAAGTGGATTTTCGGGACGCTCCACTTACCGCTTGCGAGAGTAGTCGTTCAGAGAGGACACGGAGAAGGAGGTCTTGGGTTACCGGAGATTGGACTGTGGTTCCTATCCATCTTTCTAGTTTTTAACTGTGGAACTTGGCAGCAGAATGCGACGGACTTGATTACGCAAGAAATGTACACCAGACAGTTCTTTATGGACAGTTGGGTAGACACCAGATGGGCAAAACGATGGTGGAAAGAAGGCTCTCTGCCGACCCGCTTGACGGCTTCGATGAAAGTACAGCTTCCTGACTTTATGGTTGAGGTAGCAAAGGGGATACAGAAACATGGCATCGAAGCCTCAGAAGTCAAGGGAACTAGCCCGGGAACTAAAGGAGTTACCGGAAAGTTGTACTGGACTGTTATGCACCGAAGTCGGTTGGTACCCTATGATGAAGAGAGACGGAAGAAGGAGACGCTTTCTTCGTATTTGAGGAACCAGATCTTTCCTATCCCCACCTTCGGTGACCGGACCATACCTTATGCCCTACGGGATCTTCGTTGGAGGACTTACCATCAGATATTATATGTGGGAAGTAAAAAGTTTGGGGCGACAGAAGATCAACAGCGTTGCCCCAGGGTGCTTTGTAGGTCTTTGAATCCACATACCAACATTCCTGAGACCATCCCCCATGTTGTGAAGGAGTGTGTAGCTGTAAGGAGGTCGTGGGCAGGAGTAGCCAGAGCATTGCAATGGCCTTTTCTGATATCACAACACTGGGAAACGATTGTCTCGGGATTGGAGCCGACAGAAGGGTTTGGGAATCCCAGGGAGCAGGGGGGCTGTCCGGGTGAGAAGGCTGGTATTAAGGTTCCTTGGGCACTGGTTAGGTTAGTGAATCTCATCTTTGTTAGTACTGTGATGAAAAACAGAAGGGAGGAGGTGTATACCAAAAAGGCAGTACCCTTAGTTGAAACGGTACATACTGTAACAGATTATTTGGCGAAAATTAAAAGGTGGGAAGAAAAGAGGATGAAGGGCGTGAAGTGGCTGAGCAGGTGGAGGTGGTTTCATGAGATCAACCCGCCAGTTCCTTGAAGTCAGATATAATTGCTTCCTACCTTGACTTCTCTCAAGTTGGATAGACATCTGTTGTATAACTTAATTCTTCTTTTTCTTTTTCTTTTATTTCCTTAATTAGTAAAAAGTGAAAAGTTGATAGTTAATAGTTGATAGTTCATAGTTCATAGTTCATAGTTAGTAATGAATAAAGTTAATAAAGTTAATAAAGTTAATACAGTTAATAAAGTTAATAAAGTTAATAAAGTTTGAAACATGAACAGCCTGAATGTTGATGGCTTACATTTATGTCGATGCTTGATGCTTAATGCTTTATGCTTAATGTTAAAATTTAATGGTGATATTTAATGCTAGAAATATTTAGATGCCTATATTAATATGTAATATGTACGTATGTAGGTATGTATGTATGTATTAACTGTATTTATTGTTTCAATCGTAATTATGCATCTTGGAATTTGTTGCTTACAGTTTGTTGTAGAATGGTTATTATTAAATAAAAAATCTATTTTCCTAAAAAAAAAAAAAAAAAATCTATTTTCCTAACCCCCTAACCCCCTAACCCCCTAACCCCCTAACCCTAACCCTAACCCCCTAACCCCCTAACCCCGACCCCGACCCCGACCCCGACCCCGACCCCGACCCCGACCCCGACCCCGACCCCGACCACCTTGAATAGCAGACGTGCGATCAAGGAGCTCTCACTTCCTGGTTTGGATTTTCGCTTTTTTTACCTATTATATCTCTCAGAAAAATTTCAAATTCGGTCAGACTTTGTTCCTAAGGGTACCCCCATCAGGGGGTGCGAATATGGAGCCCCCCCCTCTTGGGGGGGACCCCCAAATTGAGATCGAATTTTTGCCTATAGAAGACAATGGACATCATGGAGAGCATGCTTCCCAGCGTGGCCTACAAGAAAAAGGCTTCAAATTTCATCTGCTGCCATCCGCTTTGGGAGTCGCGCCTTCGGACGCCACAGATGGTAAGAATGTTCAAGGGCCCCTGGGGAATATAGACCGGACCTCCATTTTCGGGTTTGACCCCTCCCAGAAGACCCCTGCCGCTTTTAAGGAGCAACCCTTTTCCCTATTGCTTTCAATGGAACAAGCGACAGTACAGACAGGATTTTGCTCAGAGGGCCCTGGGGATCCTCTGGACCAGGACGTGGGGTGTAAGAGCTTGAATGACACCTTTACTCATGAGGAGACCCACAGCATTCGTAAACCCGTTACAAGTGGCCCTGCTCTTGAGGAGACCTTTTCTTCTAAGAACTCCCTGGCCTCTGGGAAGGCTGTTACACGTGTCCTTACTCACGAGGAGACCTTTGCTGTTAAGCAAGACTTGGATGCTGGGAAGGCTGTTACACGGGTCCTTACTCACGAGGAGACCTTTGCTCCTAAGCAAGACTTGGATGCTGGGAAGGCCGTTACACGTGTCCTTACTCATGAGGAGACCTTTGCTATTAGGCGAAACTTGGATGCTGGGAAGGCTGTTACACGTGTCCTTACTCACGAGGAGACCTTTGCTCCTAAGCGAGACTTGAATGCTGGGAAGGCTGTTACACGTGTCCTTACTCGCGAGGAGACTTTTGCTCCTACGAAAAACTTGAATGCTGGGGACGCTGTTACACATGTTCTTACTCATGAGGAGACCTTCATAACTCAGGAGGCCCAGAAGACTGAGAACATAAAAATCTATTTTCCTAACCCTAGTAACCCTAAACCTAACCCTGATTGTCCTGATTTTGATCCTAATGTTTCCGAGGATGCTGAAGAACGATCTCGAAAATTTGAGAAATATCTGGAAACTAATATGGACCTAGCTAAGTCTCCTAGAGATGTTAGGAAGACTTGTCAGTCTCCTGTGTTGAGCAAGACAGCTATAGTTAAGATGCCTACACCAGAAAAGGATAAACTTAAGGTATTGAGAGAACAATACCTTAGAATGAAAGAAGAAGAGGAACGTTTGGCCAGAGAATGTGATGAGAAGACGTCATACAGTTTTGACTTGTATTCAAGGCGAGATGATATTGAGGGTGAGATGAAGAATTCTACGGACCCTGAGGAGCGGGCCGAACTGATGGAGGAGTGGAAGGAGGTGGATGCGTTGATGCAAATGGATGGAGGTACAAAGTCTTTAGCATACGAACTGAGTGTGGCTTGTCGTGAGGAACTGAAGCGGTTAGTGAAAGCATACGACCGACAGGAGGATAGGGCGGCTCGTGAAGAGGCAGCTCAATACCTTGCGCAGAAGAGGATGCGGGTATCCCCAGAGGGTCACCCAGAAAAGAAGAGGATGAGAAATCGGATGACTCAGTCTCCAGTGCCATCCAAGCAAAAGGAGTCACCGGTACCCTCTACAACGGGAACAGATACTGATATGGAAACAGACGGGGAAGTTAAAAATGCATCACGAAATACGAGGGAGGCGAATCTGTTGGAAGCCTGGCAAAAAGTAAAGCTGCAACCGATGTCTAAAGCCTTTGACATCCTAGTTCCCAAAGAGATGCAGAAAATAGATCTAGCCAAGTTTTGGGCCTTTCTGGTAGGTCACATGGCTTTGCCTATAGTGGACACTGTGACGTTGAAGAAGAAGAGCAAAGATGTTATGATTGGTATGCTGGACAAGCAGAGGATAGTGCTTGTGGACTGTTTGACCGGGAAGATAGAACCCGAGCCTCAAGCTTTGGAGAAAGCCGCTTACGCTAAATCTCTGACTGTGAAAGTCGTTGATAGGTTTGTTATTGGTCGGAAAGGTCGTACGTCAATGGAAACCTATCCCGATTGGCTGTCTGAAGAAGGACTTAAGGATACTTTGCGGATTTTTCAGAGGTATGCGGAGGAAAGCGTACAGGAAGAGTTTGCGGGCATTTACGACTGCCCCGATGATGAAAACTCTGAACTTACTTATGAGGACTGGGCGGCCTGGTGCGAGCAGGCTTTCTACTGGATCGACGTTCGACTTCGGAAGATGGATCGGGCGATGGAACCCACGGGAACGGAAAACAAGACTGGAGACAAGGGACCATCTGAAGGGAAGGCCGCGGGAAAGACGGATGGTCCGGCTGTCGTTCCGTCACAAGCCCAGATGACCACAATGGCTGAGATACAAGAGGCCCAGATTGGAATTCAGGGAGACTCTGGTTTACAGGGTCTCCCGGAAACGGGTGAGGTTTTAGTTGCCGTTTCCTTGCCCAGAATCAGCAAGACGCTTTTTACAGAAAAGGGCGGGGGAGGTCAGGGTGGGAGGGGAAGTGGAATGGACGCTGAGGGCACTAGTGAGGATGATGGGGGTTTGTCACGGGTGGAGTCTGCTCCTGCCTCGGATGGGGAACTGGAGGGTATTCCAGCTTTGGAAGATGAACAAAGGGGAGGGAAACAAGATTGGGAAGTGGAAGGACTAGTCCTTGGGAAAAGAAGTGTGCAAGAGTTTCCTGAGGGAGGGTATGCAGAGAGCACAGAAGGACTAGATATTCAAAGCAATGAAGGAGAAGGTGGGTGTGACAGGGAAGAAAGGAGGGAAGTACAAAAAGTGGGGGTACCGCGGTTGACAGAGGCACAACCCCCTCGAGGGGTAGTTGATAGGGAAGATACTGGGCCTGCGGGCGTTTTTGCTTTCTCTCTTACAGTTGAGCCTCGGTTGTCACAGACAGAGGCGGGAGGGAACAGAATTTTGGATGGAGCGGCTCCTGACCAAAAGGGACTAAATGGAGCAATTTCTACTCACGATGAGAGGAACCAAAATAGGATTGCTGACCCTGTGACTACTCCTATTGGGACTGCTGCTCCTGGGACTGCTGCTTCTGGGAAGTTTGCTCCTTTGATTTTGGAAGATGTTGAAAAGACAAATACGATGGGACTGCACGAGACTCGTTCAGGGGAGATAACGGCAATGGACATTAGTTCTACTGCATTATTTTCTGTAAGTAAACTCCATGTGGACCTGCCTGCAAGACCTCTGGGAGCCTTGCAGAAAGAACCTCCCGTGAATAAGGTTAATAATGTTACAAAAGACACAAAGGCTGGGGAGGGATTGAGTATAGGGTCAACTATGATTACTGCAGATGATTTGAACCCCCAGGCAGTTCCAACCACATCAGGTAGAAGCTCTGTGTTAGCCTCAGGGTCGTCTTATGCCCAAATGCTTAAGGGCCCAGCAGGGAAACAAAAAGGGACAACGGGACCAAGGGGAGGAGAGAATATCGGGGAGCCTCTTAGACGTCGGGTAGATTTTGAAAAGGAGAAATTGGAGGATGAGGAATTCCTGGAAGAGTTCTTTAATAGGAGGGAACAAGAAGAGTCTGAATTTGATCCTAGGCAGAGATTCGTGGTTCGGTTTAGATATAAAGGAACAGACCCTACAAAATTGACAGAGGAATACATGATGGATGCTCTGCTAGAATGTTTAAAAGTTTCCCCCCAGGACATACTAGCTGTTCTTATGCCCCCTGGTCTGAAAGAAACAGACGTATGCTTTGTGACTGAGCGGGCTTATCAATATTTCTGGCAAGTACTTAAGGCTTTCCAAAAATCTGAGAGGAATCCCTTTTCTGACTTTGATGTGGTGCCCCTATTTAGAGGCGAGTCGAGAGTTCTCACTGTTGCCTTTCGGACCACTAACATTCCGGAGGAGGATGTTGAGCGATGGCTTGAGAGACATTGCAAGGTGTTGCTACCCCCCCGGAAAGCCATGAATGCGTGGAATGTGTGGAAAGGGGAGTATAAGGCAGTCGTGTCATTACAGAGGGACCACCGTAGCAACATCAGTCACGTTCCAAAGTACTTTTACTTAGGGGGTGACAGAGGTGTAACGAGATATAGTGGGCAGCCTCCTGCTTGTTTCCAGTGTGGAGGTTTTGATCACATTCGACAAGATTGCACGTCGTCTTTGTGTGCCGCTTGCGGAAGGAGGGGCCACGATTCAATCCGCTGTACTTACGAGGTTACCTGTAATTTGTGTGGTGGGGAGGGACATACTTATTTACTGTGTCCAGATGCCTATTATAACCGGGCTTACCCTGAGGCTTACGAAAAACTTAGGCTGGCCCATGTCCATAAACAGAAGTCCCCTCGGGATACAGCTACTGAGGAGGAGAGACCCTCTGTGAATCAGGAAAGCACAATGCAAAAACAGAGGCAGGATGACGGGGAGGAGGGAGGATGGACACAGGTGAGAGGATCATCCCGAGGTAAGGTGAGGAGAGGGATATACTCTGTTACCCAGAAGTTAGCACCTAATAACAGAAATAGATTTGGAATACTGGGAGAGTGCGAGGAGATGGAGACTGAGTCACAAGCAGAAGGAGGAAGAGGTGGTGAGATTCAGACGGTGAGGCCCAAAGCTAGAAGGGAGACAAAAAGGGAGACAAAAAGGGAGGCTCAGATTGAGACAAAGAAGTCACTTTTCCGTACCATGGAGGATATGAGTGAGAAGGAACTCGAGGTGTGGCGTAATGAGACTAAGGAGAAGTTGGAGGGAGTGACTCAGAAGCTTCGGCAGTGGGAGGAATCTGGAGGGTCTCAGGAGGAGGGAAAGAGGTTGAAGGACAAACAGCAATTTTGGAGGGATGAGATCAATTTTTTAGCATGTGAAATAGAAAAAAGAACGGAACGAAGGGCGAGAGAAGGTGAATCTTCACAGACACAGGAAGTGGATTTGGAGATGGTAGTAGAGGAACAGGGGGAGGAACAGAAAAGAGGTGGAAACAAGGGACAAAGTAAAGACAAGAAACCAAGTAAAGGAGAGGAAAGGGAGCAAGGAGAGGAAAGAGAGCAAAGAGGTGCCTCAGCAGTGTCATCCCGAGAGTCTTCCCCCTCTGTTAATTTACAAAAGGACTATACGGTGAAGTTCGGACCCTCGCCTCCCCCCCGTAAGACAGGGGAACCCCTTGGTAACCCCCCTGGAACTTAAGTTTACCTTTACCCTTTACTCCTTTAAGTTAGGCCACACCTGCTATGATTTAGTAGGGGGTGGAAATAAAGAGACAGAAGCAGAAAATACAATTAAAGTAAAGTAAGTTTATTCTTACGAGTGTTGAAGTCTTAATGTACTTTTTTATGTACCTTGTTTTTCTTCAGTACTGTTTTCTTCATTACTGCATTCTTCGTTACTGTAACGTTCAAATTTCAAAGTGTAAAGTGCAAAGTGCAAAGTTTTAATGTTCTTTATTGGTTTTTATTGTTCTTTAATGTTCTTGATTGTTCTTTAAAGCTTTTTCTTGTGTGTATGTAGAATGGTATTTATAAATAAAAAATCTATTTTCCTAAAAAAAAAAAAAAAATCTATTTTCCTAACCCTAACCCTAACCCTAACCCCACCCACCTTGAATAGCAGACGTGCGATCAAGGAGCTCTCACTTCCTGGTTTGGATTTTCGCTTTTTTTACCTGTTATATCTCTGACAAAAATTTCAATTTTGGTCAGACTTTGTTCCTAAGGGTACCCCCATCAGGGGGTGCGAATATGGAGCCCCCCCCTCCTGGGGGGGACCCCCAAATTGAGATCGAATTTTTGCCTATACAAGACAATGGAGACAATGGAGAGCATGCTTCTCAGCATGGCCTACAAGAAAAAGGCTTCCAACTTCATCTGCTGCCATCCGCTTTGGGAGTTGCGCCTTCGGACGTCACGGACAGTAAGGATGTTCAAGGGCCCCTGGGGAATCTAGACCGGACCCCCGTTTTGGGTTTTCAACCCTCCCAGAAGACCCCTGCCGCTTTAAAGGAGAATCCCTTTTCCATATTGCTTTCAATAGAACATGCAACAGCAGAGGGAGCTGTAACCTTAGAGGGGTCTGGGGATGACCTGGCCCTGGACGTGGTGGGTGAGAGTTTGAATGAAACCTTTACTCCTGAGGAGACCCAGAGCACTAGAAAACCCGTTACACGTGGCCCTACTCTTGAGGAGACCTTTTCATCAAAGAACGCCCTGGCCTCTGGGAAGGCTGTTACACGTGTCCTTACTCACGAGGAGACCTTTGCCCCTACGCAAAACTTGAATGCTGGGGAGGCTGTTACACGTGTCCTTACTCACGAGGAGACCTTTGCTCCTACGCAAAACTTGATTGCTGGGGAGGCCGTTACACTTGTCCTTACTCACGAGGAGACCTTCACTCCTATACAAATCCTGAATGCCGGGGAGGCCGTTACACGTGCCCTTACTCGCGAGGAGACCTTTGTTCCTATGCAAATCCTGAATGCTGGGGAGGCCGTTACACATGTCCTTACTCGCGAGGAGACCTTTGTTCCTATGCAAAACTTGAATGCTGGGGAAGCTGTTACACGTGTCCCTACTCATGAGGAGACCTCTGCTCCTAAGCAAGACCTGAATGTTGGGGGGGCTATTACACATGTCCTTACTCACGAGGAGACCTTTGCTCCTATGCAAACCCTGAATGCTGGGAAGGCTGTTACACGTGTCCTTACTCGCGAGGAGCCCTTTGCTCCTACGAAAACCCTGAATGCTGGGGACGCTGTTACACATGTACTTACTCACGAGGTGACCTTTATAACTCAGGAGGCCCAAAAGACTGAGAACTTTATCACACAGGTCCTTACTCCCGAGGAGACCTCTACTCCCATTCCTGATTCTGACGCACCAGTGTGCTGTGATGTGATGGACTCGTTTGCTGACCCAGATGTTGACACGGCTGAACCAGATATGCAATCTATTAAAAGCCGAGATAGACTTCCGATAACAGCTGCTGTGCAAATGGAGAAACAAGGACAGGCCCTTAAACAGATAGGGGGCCCCTCCCACAGCACCACATTTCAGCAAGACATACGGCAGTCAAGACTCTGCCCCGACCAAGGGAGTGAAGTTGAATTTATTCTTACCTCTGACTCCGACCTCGATCTTGGCCGTGTTTCCCGGGTTGACTCTATTGATGTCCCTGTTATCCAATGTCAAAGAGCAGCTTATAAACAATCGAAGGATTCCTTTGTCCTGGGAAAGGGGGATGATTTTTCTCAGCGGCGTATGGACCGTTATCTTGACGAGGTGATGGATTTAGCTAAGTCCCCTATAGCTTGTAGAGCAAAATTGGAACCTGTTCCTTCGGAGATCCCTGTGGAGAAAGATATCGTCTCCTGTAACACAGACTTACCCCGAGAGCCCGAAGAGGAAAGGCAAAGATGGGCCGAGGGACTACGTAAAGCTCGTTACCAGCTAAAAGAAACGGAAATTTCCATTCAAAATGTGGATAAACACCTAGTGGATTGTCTGGACCTCGAACGGCGTGCTAAACTCCTTAAACAGAAGGACAGATTCCTTGATATAATACTGAAAGAGACACACAAGGTCCACGTTTATGAGGACTTATTCAAACTGGCACAAGTCGATGAAGACTCTTCAAACATCGCCCCTTCCTCCAGAACGAAATATCCTAAGGGTGTCGTTGACCACAGTTCGTCACCGGAGGAACAACCGGCTAAAAAGAAGCAGAAGCAAGGGCGAGAATCTCACTTGGCCCAAACTTCGCATGGTGCCCGAGAACATGTAGACCGACAGTCTTCCCAGAGTCTTGAACAAGATTGTTCTACACATGTTTATGGACAGCGCTCAGAGGAGAAAAATACGAGTATAGCAAAACAGGGGGTTGGAATCGGGGACTTGTCTCCGGCCCTGTCTGTGGAATGCGGAACCCCAGGGATAGAATCTAATGCTGTCCGGAATGTTAGAGAGATTCAATTGAGGAATGCCTGGGAGAAGATAAAGTTTGGTCCCATGTCTAACGGTCTGGACCTTTTGGTTCAAGAAGAAACTAATAAGCTCGATTTGGCAAAGTTCTGGTGTTTTCTGTTGACTCATGTGGGATGGGTGATGGTACCCACGCCTTCCTTAACTAAGAGAAGCAAGGACTCGATGATAGACTTGCTGGATAAACAAAAGGAGGTGTTGTTTACATATCTTACTGATGGAGAGGAAACCGGACGAGAGCCGCCGTCGCAAAATCTTCTTTATGCCAGATCCCTATCGATCAACATCGTTGATAGGCTTGTCATAGGACGTCGGAGTCGTACTTCGACGGAGACCTATCCCTCCTGGTTGACGGAGGAGGGACTTACGAAACTTCTCAAAGGTATCTGTCGTCGTGCTGAAGAAAGACCGCCGGCGGAAGGCACGGGATTTCTTGACGAACCTGGCAAGAGAGCGACAGAAATGACACAAAAAGATTTGATACACTGGTGCATCCAAGCGTTGCATGTTTTCAAAGTCCGTGTTCAACGACTAAAGGGAGAGGCGGAGACGTCGACTGGAAGGAGTGTCGCGCCCAGGAAAGGAAGGCTTGAACGGAAAACTGTGTCTAAGATGATGACGGATACGACTCAGCTGGCTAATCCTGTGACGATTCCATCGCATGCTGAATTATCTGCCATGATAGCAGCACAAGATGCCCGAATGTGTCGCCAGGGAGACTCTGCTTCGCAGAGTCTCCCGCAAACGGGTGAGGGTCACGGTCGTTTCTGTTCTGTGGATAAGAGGCTCTTTCTAGAAGATGAAGAGGGACGTAGGAAGAAAGGAGAGAGAGGGATGAAAGATGAAAAGGGGACTGAAAAGGAAGGAGAGGGAGGAGATGAGGACAGCGGGGGGTTATCTGGCTTATCTGGCATAGAATCTCTCTCTAGTTCTGAAAGGGAAGAGGAGGAAGAAGAGATGGAGTTAGCCCCTACTAAGGAAGGTGGATGTATATCAGATAGGGATATTAAGAGAAAGGAAGTAGTTTCTTCGGAGAGATGTGGAGGGAAGCCGCAGAGGGAGGGGAGAAGGGAGGGGAGAAGGAAGGAGAGCAGGGAATTAAACTTTAGGGACAAGGCACCCCTGCGGGGGAATGTTTCGCAAGTGGATACTGGGTCTTCGGGTGTTCTTTCTCTTCCCGATACAGCACAGACCAGCCTGTCATCTGAAGGGAAGGGAGAAGCTGTTAGCTTGACCTCAATGACTAGGACTATGAACGAGACAGTTCTACCGATGCAGACAGACATGCAATCAGAACAGGACTCCCTTCTGATCACCGTGCAAGGAAACTTACCTGTGACGACTGAAGATATATCGATAGGGAACTTTGTCATGGACACGGATTCGGAATTGATTGAACTGCGACTTAATACAGGACCTGTGAGTAAAGAAAACATACATGAGACATTTGAGACATATGTAAATCCTTCTGCAGGAACTTCAGTGATCTTGCAGGAGGATCCTTCCAATCATGTAACATCAGAGACAAACGGAAAGCGGGAACGTGATACACAAATATCGGTATGCACGGTTAGGGTTGAAAAGGGAGCCCAAGGTTTAGGAATTGGAGTAGGAGATGCTGACGTGTCACAAGGTACGCCAGTGGGGATAGCATTGGGAAACCAAGGAGAACCTAAGAGGGATGTGGTCCTACCGGTTCCTAGGAACCCGGGAGTAACTGTAACAACACCTAGGTTACCTACAAGTAATACTCTTCCTGACACAATGCCTAAGGTTTCAGCAGCAAGTTTTAGAGAATCTTTAACAACAGATTCTAGGGAACCTCTAACAACGGGTTCTAGCGAATCCTTACCAGCCCACACACCTTCCGTTGGGAGCGCAGGAACGTCTTATGCAGACATGTTGAGGGGAACCGGTAGGAGGCCAAGGGACCCGGGATCACGGAGGGAGGGGGAAACGGATGGAGAACATCCCCCGCCGTCGGACGGATTTTGAAAAGGAGAGACTGGAGGATGAAGAATTCTTAGAGGATTTCTTCAATATGAGAGAAGATGAAGGAGAATTTGATCCGAGGCAAAGATTTGTTATTCGGTTCAGGTATAAAGGCTCAGATCCACAAAAGCTCACAGAAGAATACATGATAGAGGAGGTGCTTTTAGGGATAATGGGAATTCCACGAGGCGACATACTGGCAGTTATCATGCCGCCGGGGCTTAGGGAAACCGATGTTTGTTTTGTGTCAGAACGAGGATACCAGAAGGGTTGGGGGAGGTTGAGAGAAATCATGAGGTCGACCCCGAATCCCTTTGGTGACTATGACATTATTCCCCTCTTCCGAGGAGAATCGAGGGTTCTGACGGTGGCGTTCAGAACGACAAATATTCCAGCAGAGGATGTGGAACAATGGCTGGGCAGATTTTGCAAGGTGTTGTTACCCCCCCAAAAGGCCCTCAATTCGTGGGGCATTTGGAAAGGAGAATATAAGACTGTCGTCTCTTTGCAAAGAGACTTCAGGAGTATACTACAACATATTCCTAAATATTTTTTTCTGGGAGGAGATAGAGGAATCACCAGGTACAGTGGGCAACCCCCAGCATGCTTCCAATGTGGGGGGTTTGACCATATTAGGCAACACTGTGCCACACCTTTGTGTTCTGTCTGTGGGAGGAGGGGCCATAACTCCACACAATGTACAACTGGAGTGGTCTGTAACCTTTGTGGCCGCCAAGGCCACACGTACCTTCTGTGTCCCGACGCGCATTATAACAAGTGGTATCCAAACTCGTACTCAAAACTCGTTCGCTGTCACCCTCATTTAAATCGAACAGATGAGGATTCATCGACTAGCCAATTTTCAGAGGGTGCTACTGCAAAACACGGGGAGAAGGACAGTCAAGGAAAGAGTCAAGGAAAGAGTCAAGGAAAGAGTCGAAGAAAGCCATATTCCGTACATACGAAAACCTTACAGAAAAGGAACTCCAGGTAATTTCTGAAGAACTCAACGAAAAGATCCAAAAGGTGACCCAAGCACTTTCCGCTGCAGAAGGTGCATCTGAGGAGGTACAACTACGTTTAAGTCAAAAGGAGCATTATTGGAGAGATGAGGTTACCTGCATACAACGTGAACTGGCTAGAAGAAGGGACCGAGACCCAAACCTTACCGAGGAACCGTTAAGTGACTCCCAGATGATGATGGTGGAAGAAGCGCCAGAACAGGAGGCGATGCTGAACCAGGGAGACACACAGAACCAGGAACAGATACCTATGTATACAGATGGACAAAGACATGAACAAATTAGAGAGCGAATTGCAGAGATAAGCGAGGACCTTGAAGGAGGGAAGACAGAATCGATGGAGTGGATAAGTGGAATATCATTGGTGGAAAAGAACCCTGTGACAGGCGACCCGTCTGACTCTCCTCCTGACCAGGAAAAGGTTCCTCAACAGCACGAGTATCCTCCTCCTGTTAGCTTACCCGACTCAAGGGGAAACATTTTGACGCCGTGCGCGTCATTTCCATGTAAGGCCACGCCTCCTGATCCGCAGGAGGAGGTGGAGACGATGAGTTTAGAAACTGTAGTGGAAGGCACGGAGGAAGACCGGCGAGGTTTGTAGGAAAAGAATAGGAAGAGGAAAGATAAAATGACAGTCGATAAGTTCAATGGAACTGGATTTAAGATGGCTTATGGTTTTATTGCTATTGCTGCTATCTTATATTCATTAACAATACCAATGGAGTTGAACATACTTACCTGGAATTGTAGAGGGCTACGGCAGTCGGTGAGGAGAGAAGATGTTTATTACCACATTAGGAGGCTAAAGGCTGATGTTTTTGTCCTGCAAGAAACTAATATTAGTACTCCTAGGGAGAGGAGTGCAGCGCAGAATTCCTGGACTTGGGGGCCTTCAATTTGGTCTTTGAAAGAAGAGGAAGGAACGGGAGGTGTCGCGGTTCTCTTATGCAATCCTGATCTTAAAGTTGTGAGGACCATCGATGCTATGCCGGGTCATCTTATAATAGTGGACTTCAATCTTAAAAACCCGGCAAAAGCGTTAGACAGCAAGTTTAGGTTGTGTGCCCTCTATGCTCCTGTGAAGGCAATTCATAGACGACAACTGTGGCAAACATTGGAGGATCATATTGGTACAAAGAGGGCTCTACTCGTGGCGGGAGATTTCAATGTTCGCTCCGAGCGAGAGGATAGAATTAATTTGAGAGCGGGTGCTCAAATGGGAACGTCTGCCCCTGTATTTAAACAGCTGACAATGGAGGAAAAAAGACTGAAAGCCCTTCTTAAAGATCGCCTTGGCTTGATGGATGCGGGGCTACAGAATGATGGGGAATTAGATTTTCTCCCTACGCATCACCGGGCAACGTTCCGACGTAAATTCACAGCAACCTTAGGGTGTAAGATGACTTATTATCACCCTCTGTCGACAAGCAGGCTGGACAGAATATGGGCCCCAGCGGCCCTCCCCCTTACGGGATGTAAGATTATTTTGACGCCGTGGTCAGACCACGCTATTCTTCAAGTATTATTTGCAGGACAACCCAATAGGAGGAAACACAAACCAGCTTGGCGACTCAGTGAAGCGGACCTCAGGACCTTTCGGATGGAACCGGAAATTGTTCTGACGCTTGAATGCCAGAAGCGTATAAAGTCTGGGATGGATGTCCTCGATTGGTGGGAAAGGACGAAAGATGCCATACGATATGCTTCGGTTCGGGCCAGGAGAGTGCAGGGCAGTTATGAACTGTCACAATATCACAGAGCGATCCAGAACGTACTTGCATGCAGATGGAGAATGAACAAGGGCCTTGACGTTGACAATGAACGGCTTCGACGCAATCAAGAAGTTATTAAAACTTACCGCCTTACCCAACGTCGACGGCGTCATATGGCACGGGTGGCTAGAGCATCGGGGCCGTTAATTGAGAAGGGAGAATGGCAAAAAGATCGCCTGCCTCGATACAACCAGACTCTGTCCGCGTTAAAAGGAGGTCCGTCAGATGGACTACTTCAAGAACCGGTCGAGATAGCAGAAGAGGTCTCTAGATTTTATAGAGAATTTTACGCGGTTTCGGAAACCTCTCCTGATGAAGTACGCATTCAGTCCTATCTAGAAAGTGCCTTTGGGCAGAAACCGTTACCGCCAAACGAAGAAGATCTTTGCGAACTCTCTCGGCCCTTCGAGCAAGAAGAAATCCAGCGAGCCATTCAGGCTGGTAAACGTAACTCTAAGCCGGGACCGGATGGGTTACCGTATGGGTTCTATAAGAACTTTAAAGATCACTTAGTTCCCATCTTGACGGAGGTTTTTAATGAGATGCTGCAGAGGGCGAGGGTGGGACGGAGTTTTTTACACGGATCAATGAGTCTATTGTACAAAGGAGGAGATCCGACTCTGATAGGCAACTGGAGACCCATCACGGTTAACAACACCGATTACAGGATACTAGCAAGGGTCCTCAATAATAGGTTGAAAAAACTGGCTAATGCACTAGTGCAGGTTGGACAAACCAGCTCTGTACCCGGAAGGAGAATGGCGCATACCACCTGTGTTTTCAGACAGATTTTTGACCGGTTACAGCAAGAAAAGGAACATCTATGCATATTGCAGCTGGATCAGAGTAAAGCGTTTGACCGGGTTGACAGAGGCTACATGTGGGCTGTTTTAAAATTCCATGGATTGCCAGAACAGCTGATCAAGCTCCTACAGGCACTTTACATGAACGCGCAGGTTACACCAAACGTCGGAGGGTGTCGAGGGTCGCCATTTCCAGTACCCACGGGGGTTAGACAAGGATGCCCTCTCAGTCCTCTCCTGTACGTCTTGACACTAGATCCTCTTCTTAGGGCATTGCAGAGAGATCGGTTCATCAGAGGAATTTTTCCCCACGGTTGTCCGGAGTATCGCATCACCAGTCTAGCCCACGCTGACGATTGTTACGTCATCCTCCGGAACACAGAGGAACTGCTAAAGGTGCGAGAACATTTACGGCGCTACGAAATTGTTTCCGGAGCAAAGGTGAACGAGCTTAAAAGTCAGATTTACGATCTCGACGGGCGGACGGGAAGAATGGAAGTGACTCCCATGGTGCCTACGGAGAAGGATCATAGAGACCGTGAGGAGCTGGAAGGACAGGTAGAAGGAAAGGAGAACAGACAGCATGACGACGAAGGAGCGAGCGGGACAGGAACGGGGATGCTGTCTCTGAAGATCCTGGGAGTCACCTTTTCTTTGAGAGCTGATGGCTGGAGGGATAATTGGATTGTATGGCAACAGCGAGTGTTGGAAAGACTGGACAAGTGGAAGACATGGAGATTATCCACAGCACAAAAAGTTCAATATTTTGCCATATATTGCATTCCAGCTGGCAATTACCTAGCGACAGTTTACCCTCCGCCGGAATCTACAGTAACCATCATCACCAGAGCGGTTTTTAAGTGGATTTTCGGGACGCTCCACTTACCGCTTGCGAGAGTAGTCGTTCAGAGAGGACACGGAGAAGGAGGTCTTGGGTTACCGGAGATTGGACTGTGGTTCCTATCCATCTTTCTAGTTTTTAACTGTGGAACTTGGCAGCAGAATGCGACGGACTTGATTACGCAAGAAATGTACACCAGACAGTTCTTTATGGACAGTTGGGTAGACACCAGATGGGCAAAACGATGGTGGAAAGAAGGCTCTCTGCCGACCCGCTTGACGGCTTCGATGAAAGTACAGCTTCCTGACTTTATGGTTGAGGTAGCAAAGGGGATACAGAAACATGGCATCGAAGCCTCAGAAGTCAAGGGAACTAGCCCGGGAACTAAAGGAGTTACCGGAAAGTTGTACTGGACTGTTATGCACCGAAGTCGGTTGGTACCCTATGATGAAGAGAGACGGAAGAAGGAGACGCTTTCTTCGTATTTGAGGAACCAGATCTTTCCTATCCCCACCTTCGGTGACCGGACCATACCTTATGCCCTACGGGATCTTCGTTGGAGGACTTACCATCAGATATTATATGTGGGAAGTAAAAAGTTTGGGGCGACAGAAGATCAACAGCGTTGCCCCAGGGTGCTTTGTAGGTCTTTGAATCCACATACCAACATTCCTGAGACCATCCCCCATGTTGTGAAGGAGTGTGTAGCTGTAAGGAGGTCGTGGGCAGGAGTAGCCAGAGCATTGCAATGGCCTTTTCTGATATCACAACACTGGGAAACGATTGTCTCGGGATTGGAGCCGACAGAAGGGTTTGGGAATCCCAGGGAGCAGGGGGGCTGTCCGGGTGAGAAGGCTGGTATTAAGGTTCCTTGGGCACTGGTTAGGTTAGTGAATCTCATCTTTGTTAGTACTGTGATGAAAAACAGAAGGGAGGAGGTGTATACCAAAAAGGCAGTACCCTTAGTTGAAACGGTACATACTGTAACAGATTATTTGGCGAAAATTAAAAGGTGGGAAGAAAAGAGGATGAAGGGCGTGAAGTGGCTGAGCAGGTGGCGGTGGTTTCATGAGATCAACCCGCCAGTTCCTTGAAGTCAGATATAATTGCTTCCTACCTTGACTTCTCTCAAGTTGGATAGACATCTGTTGTATAACTTAATTCTTCTTTTTCTTTTTCTTTTATTTCCTTAATTAGTAAAAAGTGAAAAGTTGATAGTTAATAGTTGATAGTTCATAGTTGATAGTTAATAGTTAATAATGAATAAAGTTAATAAAGTTAATACAGTTAATAAAGTTAATAAAGTTAATAAAGTTTGAAACATGAACAGCCTGAATGTTGATGGCTTACATTTATGTCGATGCTTGATGCTTGATGCTTAATGCTTTATGCTTAATGTTAATATTTGATGGTGATATTTAATGCTAGAAATATTTAGATGCCTATATTAATATGTAATATGTACGTATGTAGGTATGTATGTATGTATTAACTGTATTTATTGTTTCAATCGTAATTATGCATCTTGGAATTTGTTGCTTACAGTTTGTTGTAGAATGGTTATTATTAAATAAAAAAATCTATTTTCCTAAAAAAAAATCTATTTTCCTAACCCTAACCCTAACCCTAACCCTAACCCTAACCCTAACCCTAACCCTAACCCTAACCCCACCCACCTTGAATAGCAGACGTGCGATCAAGGAGCTCTCACTTCCTGGTTTGGATTTTCGCTTTTTTTACCTATTATATCTCTCAGAAAAATTTCAATTTTGGTCAGAGTTTGTTCCTAAGGGTACCCCCATCAGGGGGTCCGAATATGGAGGCCCCCCCTCCTGGGGGGGACCCCCAAATTGAGATCGAATTTTTGCCTATAGAAGACAATGGAGACAATGGAGACCATGCTTCCCAGCATGGCCTACAAGAAAAAGGCTTCCAACTTCATCTGCTGCCATCCGCTTTGGGAGTCGTGCCTTCTGACGTCACAGACAGTAAGGATGTTCGAGGGCCCCTGGGGAATATAGACCAGACCCCCAGTTTGGGTTTTGACCCCTCCCAGAAGACCCCTGCCGCTTTAAAGGAGGATTCCTTTTCCCTATTGCTTTCAATGGAACAAGCAACAGGAGAGGCCGCTGTAACCTTAGAGGGGTCTGGAGATGACCTGGCCCTGGACGTGGTGGGTGAGAGTTTGAATGACACCTTTACTCCTGAGGAGACCCGGAGCATTCGGAAACCCGTTACACGTGGCCCTACTCTTGAGGAGACCTTTTCTTCTAAGAACGCCCTGGACTCTGGGAAGGCTGTTACACGTGTACTTACTCGTGAGGAGACCTTTCCTCCTATGCAAGGCCTGAATCTGGGGGAGACTGTTACATGTGTCCTTACTCGCGAGGAGACCTCTGCGCCTAAGCAAAACTTGAATGCTGGGGAGGCCGTTACACTTGCCCTTACTCACGAGGAGACCTTCACTCCTATTCAAATCCTGAATGCTGGGGAGGCCGTTACACGTGTCCTTACTCGCGAGGAGACCTCTGCTCCTATGCAAAAATTGAATGCTGGGGAAGCTGTTACACCTGTCCTTACTCATGAGGAGACCTCTGCTCCTAAGCAAGACCTGAATATTGGGGAGGCTGTTACACGTGTCCTTACTCACGAGGAGACCTTTGCTCCTATGCAAATCCTGAATGCTAGGGAGGTGCTTACACGTGTCCTTACTCACGAGGAGACCTTTACTCCTATGCAAATCCTGAATGCTGGGAAGGCTGTTACACATGTCCTTACTCACGAGGAGACCTTTGCTCCTACGAAAACCCTGAATGCTGGGGACGCTGTTACACATGTACTTACTCATGAGGAGACCTTTATAACTCAGGAGGCCCAGAAGACTGAGAACTTTATTACACAGGTCCTTACTCCCGAGGAGACCTCTACTCCCATTCCTCATTCTGACACACCAGTGTGTTGTGATGTGATGGACCCGCTTGCTGACCCAGATGTTGACAAGGCTGAACCAGATATGCAATCTATTAAAAGCCGAGATAGACTTCCGATAACAGCTGCTGTGCAAATGGAGAAACAAGGACAGGCCCTTAAACAGACAGGGGGCCCCTCCCACAGCACCAAATTTCAGGAAGACATACGGCGGTCAAGACTCTGCCCCGACCAAGGGAGTGAAGTTGAATTTATTCTTACCTCTGACTCCGACCTTGATCTTGGCCGTGTTTCCCGGGTTGACTCTATTGATGTCGCTGTTATCCAATGCCAAAGAGCAGCTTATAAACAATCGAAGGATTCCTTTGTCCTGGGAAAGGGGGATGATTTTTCTCAGCGGCGTATGGACCGTTATCTTGACGAGGTGATGGATTTAGCTAAGTCCCCTATAGCTTGTAGAGCAAAATCGGAACCTGTTCCTTCGGAGAGCCCCGTGGAGAAAGACATCGTCTCCTCTAACACAGACTTACCCCGAGAGCCCGAAGAGGAAAGGCAAAGATGGGCCGAGGGACTACGTAAAGCTCGTTACCAGCTAAAAGAAACGGAAATTTCCATTCAAAATGTGGATAAACACCTAGTGGATTGTCTGGACCTTGAACGGCGTGCTAAACTCCTTAAACAGAAGGACAGATTTCTTGATATAATACTGAAAGAGACACACAAGGTCCACGTTTATGAGGACTTATTCAAACTGGCACAAGTCGATGAAGACTCTTCAAACATCGTCCCTTCCTCCCGAACGAAATGTTCTAAGGGTGTCATTGACCACAGTTCGTCCCCGGAGGAACAACCGGCTAAAAAGAAGCAGAAGCAAGGGCAAGAATCTCACTCGGCCCGAACTTCACAGGGTGCCCGAGAACATGCAGACCGACAGTCTTCCCAGAGTCTTGAACAAGAAGATTGTTCTACACATATTTATGGACAGCTCTCAGAGGAGCAAAATACGAGTATAGCAAAACAGGGGGTTGGAATCGGGGACTTGTCTCCGGCCCTGTCTATGGAATGTGGAACCCCAGGGATAGAATCTAATGCTGTCCGGAATGTTAGAGAGATCCAATTGACTAATGCCTGGGAGAAGATAAAGTTTGGTCCCGTATCTAAGGGTCTGGACCTTTTGGTTCCAGAACAAATGAATAAGCTCGATTTGGCAAAGTTCTGGGGTTTTCTGTTGACTCATGTGGGATGGGTGATGGTACCCACGCCTTCGTTAACTAAGAGAAGCAAGGACTCGATGATAGACTTGCTTGATAAACAAAAGGAGGTGTTGTTTACCTATCTTACTGATGGAGAGGAAACCGGACAAGAGCCGCCGCCGCAAAATCTTCTTTATGCCAGATCCCTATCGATCAACATCGTTGATAGGCTTGTCATAGGACGTCGGAGTCGTACTTCGACGGAGACCTATCCCTCCTGGTTGACGGAGGAGGGACTTACGAAACTTCTCAAAGGTATCTGTCGTCGTGCTGAAGAAAGACCGCCGGCGGAAGGCACGGGATTTCTTGACGAACCTGGCAAGAGAGCGACAGAAATGACACAAAAAGATTTGATACACTGGTGCATCCAAGTGTTGCATGTTTTCAAAGTCCGTGTTCAACGACTAAAGGGAGAGGCGGAGACGTCGACTGGAAGGAGTGTCGCGCCCAGGAAAGGAAGGCTTGAACGGAAAACTGTGTCTAAGATGATGACGGATACGACTCAGCTGGCTAATCCTGTGACGATTCCATCGCATGCTGAATTATCTGCCATGATAGCAGCACAAGATGCCCGAATGTGTCGCCAGGGAGACTCTGCTTCGCAGAGTCTCCCGCAAACGGGTGAGGGTCACGGTCGTTTCTGTTCTGTGGATAAGAGGCTCTTTCTAGAAGATGAAGAGGGACGTAGGAAGAAAGGAGAGAGAGGGATGAAAGATGAAAAGGGGACTGAAAAGGAAGGAGAGGGAGGAGATGAGGACAGCGGGGGGTTATCTGGCTTATCTGGCATAGAATCTCTCTCTAGTTCCGAAAGGGAAGAGGAGGAAGAAGAGGAGATGGAGTTAGCCCCTACTAAGGAAGGTGGATGTATATCAGATAGGGATATTAAGAGAAAGGAAGTAGTTTCTTCGGAGAGATGTGGAGGGAAGCCGCAGAGGGAGGGGAGAAGGGAGGGGAGAAGGAAGGAGAGCAGGGAATTAAACTTGAGGGACAAGGCACCCCTGCGGGGGAATGTTTCGCAAGTGGATACTGGGTCTTCGGGTGTTCTTTCTCTTCCCGGTACAGCACAGACCAGCCTGTCATCTGAAGGGAAGGGAGAAGCTGTTAGCTTGACCTCAATGACTAGGACTATGAACGAGACAGTTCTACCGATGCAGACAGACATGCAATCAGAACAGGACTCCCTTCTGATCACCGTGCAAGGAAACTTACCTGTGACGACTGAAGATATCTCGATAGGGAACTTCGTCATGGACACGGATTCGGAATTGATTGAACTGCGACTTAATACACGACCTGTGAGTAAAGAAAACATACATGAGACATTTGAGACATATGTAAATCCTTCTGCAGGAACTTCAGTGATCTTGCAGGAGGATCCTTCCAATCATGTAACATCAGAGACAAACGGAAAGCGGGAACGTGATACACAAATATCGGTATGCACGGTTAGGGTTGAAAAGGGAGCCCAAGGTTTGGGAATTGGAGTAGGAGATGCTGATGTGTCACAAGGTACGCCAGTGGGGATAGCATTGGGAAACCAAGGAGAACCTAAGAGGGATGTGGTCCTACCGGTTCCTAGAAACCCGGGAGTAACTGTAACAACACCTAGGTTACCTACGAGTAATACTCTTCCTGACGCAATGCCTAAGGTTTCAGCAGCAAGTTTTAGAGAATCTTTAACAACAGATTCTAGGGAACCTCTAACAACGGGTTCTAGCGAATCCTTACCAGCCCACACACCTTCCGTTGGGAGCGCAGGAACGTCTTATGCAGACATGTTGAGGGGAACCGGTAGGAGGCCAAGGGACCCGGGATCACGGAGGGAGGGGGAAACGGATGGAGAACCCCCCCGCCGTCGGACGGATTTTGAAAAGGAGAGACTGGAGGATGAAGAATTCTTAGAGGATTTCTTCAATATGAGAGAAGATGAAGGAGAATTTGATCCGAGGCAAAGATTTGTTATTCGGTTCAGGTATAAAGGCTCAGATCCACAAAAGCTCACAGAAGAATACATGATAGAGGAGGTGCTTTTAGGGATAATGGGAATTCCACGAGGCGACATACTGGCAGTTATCATGCCGCCGGGGCTTAGGGAAACCGATGTTTGTTTTGTGTCAGAACGAGGATACCAGAAGGGTTGGGGGAGGTTGAGAGAAATCATGAGGTCGACCCCGAATCCCTTTGGTGACTATGACATTATTCCCCTCTTCCGAGGAGAATCGAGGGTTCTGACGGTGGCATTCAGAACGACAAATATTCCAGCAGAGGATGTGGAACAATGGCTGGGCAGATTTTGCAAGGTGTTGTTACCCCCCCAAAAGGCCCTCAATTCGTGGGGCATTTGGAAAGGAGAATATAAGACTGTCGTCTCTTTGCAAAGAGATTTCAGGAGTAAACTACAACATATTCCTAAATATTTTTTTCTGGGAGGAGATAGAGGGATCACCAGGTACAGTGGGCAACCCCCAGCATGCTTCCAATGTGGGGGGTTTGACCATATTAGGCAACACTGTGCCACACCTTTGTGTTCTGTCTGTGGGAGGAGGGGCCATAACTCCACACAATGTACAACTGGAGTGGTCTGTAACCTTTGTGGCCGCCAAGGCCACACGTACCTTCTGTGTCCCGACGCGCATTATAACAAGTGGTATCCAAACTCGTACTCAAAACTCGTTCGCTGTCACCCTCATTTAAATCGAACAGATGAGGATTCATCGACTAGCCAATTTTCAGAGGGTGTTACTGCAAAACACGGGGAGAAGGACAGTAACGAATGTTTACATGAAGGGGGTTGGCAGGAGGTAAAGAGGACTTCGCACGATGTCCTTAGAGGCAGGGTAAGACGGGGAGTGTATAACCCGATACGAACGATGGTCAGCAACCGATTTGAAGCCTTGAATGTGACAGAAGAGGAAGGTACGCAAGATACGCCTCTGGCCTCCTTTACTACCGGATCATGGATCAACCCGGAACAAAAACAAAGAGATGACATGCAGACTGATAGAAAGGCGGGATCGGAGAAACCTAAGATGAGGAAAGAGTCAAGGAAAGAGTCAAGGAAAGAGTCGAAGAAAGCCATATTCCGTACATATGAAAACCTTACAGAAAAGGAACTCCAGGTAATTTCTGAAGAACTCAACGAAAAGATCCAAAAGGTGACCCAAGCACTTTCCGCTGCAGAAGGTGCATCTGAGGAGGTACAACTACGTTTAAGTCAAAAGGAGCATTATTGGAGAGATGAGGTTACCTGCATACAACGTGAACTGGCTAGAAGAAGGGACAGAGACCCAAACCTTACCGAGGAACCGTTAAGTGACTCCCAGATGATGATGGTGGAAGAAGCGCCAGAACAGGAGGCGATGCTGAACCAGGGAGACACACAGAACCAGGAACAGATACCTATGTATACAGATGGACAAAGACATGAACAAATTAGAGAGCGAATTGCAGAGATAAGCGGGGACCTTGAAGGAGGGAAGACAGAATCGATGGAGTGGATAAGTGGAATATCATTGGTGGAAAAGAACCCTGTGACAGGCGACCAGTCTGACTCTCCTCCTGACCAGGAAAAGGTTCCTCAACAGCACGAGTATCCTCCTCCTGTTAGCTTACCCGACTCAAGGGGAAACATTTTGACGCCGTGCGCGTCATTTCCGTGTAAGGCCACGCCTCCTGATCCGCAGGAGGAGGTGGAGACGATGAGTTTAGAAACTGTAGTGGAAGGCACGGAGGAAGACCGGCGAGGTTTGTAGGAAAAGAATAGGAAGAGGAAAGATAAAATGACGGTCGATAAGTTCAATGGAACTGGATTTAAGATGGCTTATGGTTTTATTGCTATTGCTGCTATCTTATATTCATTAACAATACCAATGGAGTTGAACATACTTACCTGGAATTGTAGAGGGCTACGGCAGTCGGTGAGGAGAGAAGATGTTTATTACCACATTAGGAGGCTAAAGGCTGATGTTTTGGTCCTGCAAGAAACTAATATTAGTACTCCTAGGGAGAGGAGTGCAGCGCAGAATTCCTGGACTTGGGGGCCTTCAATTTGGTCTTTGAAAGAAGAGGAAGGAACGGGAGGTGTCGCGGTTCTCTTCTTATGCAATCCTGATCTTAAAGTTGTGAGGACCATCGATGCTATGCCGGGTCATCTTATAATAGTGGACTTCAATCTTAAAAACCCGGCAAAAGCGTTAGACAGCAAGTTTAGGTTGTGTGCTCTCTATGCTCCTGTGAAGGCAATTCATAGACGACAACTGTGGCAAACATTGGAGGATCATATTGGTACAAAGAGGGCTCTACTCGTGGCGGGAGATTTCAATGTTCGCTCCGAGCGAGAGGATAGAATTAATTTGAGAGCTGGTGCTCAAATGGGAACGTCTGCCCCTGTATTTAAACAGCTGACAATGGAGGAAAAAAGACTGAAAGCCCTTCTTAAAGATCGCCTTGGCTTGATGGATGCGGGGCTACAGAATGATGGGGAATTAGATTTTCTCCCTACACATCACCGGGCAACGTTCCGACGTAAATTCACAGCAACCTTAGGGTGTAAGATGACTTATTATCACCCTCTGTTGACAAGCAGGCTGGACAGAATATGGGCCCCAGCGGCTCTCCCCCTTACGGGATGTAAGATTATTTTGACGCCGTGGTCAGACCACGCTATTCTTCAAGTATTATTTGCAGGACAACCCAATAGGAGGAAACACAAACCAGCTTGGCGACTCAGTGAAGCGGACCTCAGGACCTTTCGGATGGAACCGGAAATTGTTCTGACGCTTGAATGCCAGAAGCGTATAAAGTCTGGGATGGATGTCCTCGATTGGTGGGAAAGGACGAAAGATGCCATACGATATGCTTCGGTTCGGGCCAGGAGAGTGCAGGGCAGTTATGAACTGTCACAATATCACAGAGCGATCCAGAACGTACTTGCATGCAGATGGAGAATGAACAAGGGCCTTGACGTTGACGATGAACGGCTTCGACGCAATCAAGAAGTTATTAAAACTTACCGCCTTACCCAACGTCGACGGCGTCATATGGCACGGGTGGCTAGAGCGTCGGGGCCGTTAATTGAGAAGGGAGAATGGCAAAAAGATCGCCTGCCTCGATACAACCAGACTCTGTCCGCGTTAAAAGGAGGTCCGTCAGATGGACTACTTCAAGAACCGGTCGAGATAGCAGAAGAGGTCTCTAGATTTTATAGAGAATTTTACGCGGTTTCGGAAACCTCTCCTGATGAAGTACGCATTCAGTCCTATCTAGAAAGTGCCTTTGGGCAGAAACCGTTACCGCCAAACGAAGAAGATCTTTGCGAACTCTCTCGGCCCTTCGAGCAAGAAGAAATCCAGCGAGCCATTCAGGCGGGTAAACGTAACTCTAAGCCGGGACCGGATGGGTTACCGTATGGGTTCTATAAGAACTTTAAAGATCACTTAGTTCCCATCTTGACGGAGGTTTTTAATGAGATGCTGCAGAGGGCGAGGGTGGGACGGAGTTTTTTACACGGATCAATGAGTCTATTGTACAAAGGAGGAGATCCGACTCTGATAGGCAACTGGAGACCCATCACGGTTAACAACACCGATTACAGGATACTAGCAAGGGTCCTCAATAATAGGTTGAAAAAACTGGCTAATGCACTAGTGCAGGTTGGACAAACCAGCTCTGTACCCGGAAGGAGAATGGCGCATACCACCTGTGTTTTCAGACAGATTTTTGACCGGTTACAGCAAGAAAAGGAACATCTATGCATATTGCAGCTGGACCAGAGTAAAGCGTTTGACCGGGTTGACAGAGGCTACATGTGGGCTGTTTTAAAATTCCATGGATTGCCAGAACAGCTGATCAAGCTCCTACAGGCACTTTACATGAACGCGCAGGTTACACCAAACGTCGGAGGGTGTCGAGGGTTGCCATTTCCAGTACCCACGGGGGTTAGACAAGGATGCCCTCTCAGTCCTCTCCTGTACGTCTTGACACTAGATCCTCTTCTTAGGGCGTTGCAGAGAGATCGGTTCATCAGAGGAATTTTTCCCCACG
This sequence comes from Eublepharis macularius, assembly GCF_028583425.1. Classification (NCBI taxonomy): domain Eukaryota; kingdom Metazoa; phylum Chordata; class Lepidosauria; order Squamata; family Eublepharidae; genus Eublepharis; species Eublepharis macularius. The sequence continues at coordinate 111,660 of NW_026559728.1, read as the reverse complement.
GTTGTCCGGAGTATCGCATCACCAGTCTAGCCCACGCTGACGATTGTTACGTCATCCTCCGGAACACAGAGGAACTGCTAAAGGTGCGAGAACATTTACGGCGCTACGAAATTGTTTCCGGAGCAAAGGTGAACGAGCTTAAAAGTCAGATTTACGATCTCGACGGGCGGACGGGAAGAATGGAAGTGACTCCCATGGTGCCTACGGAGAAGGATCATAGAGACCGTGAGGAGCTGGAAGGACAGGTAGAAGGAAAGGAGAACAGACAGCATGACGACGAAGGAGCGAGCGGGACAGGAACGGGGATGCTGTCTCTGAAGATCCTGGGAGTCACCTTTTCTTTGAGAGCTGATGGCTGGAGGGATAATTGGATTGTATGGCAACAGCGAGTGTTGGAAAGACTGGACAGGTGGAAGACATGGAGATTATCCACAGCACAAAAAGTTCAATATTTTGCCATATATTGCATTCCAGCTGGCAATTACCTAGCGACAGTTTACCCTCCGCCGGAATCTACAGTAACCATCATCACCAGAGCGGTTTTTAAGTGGATTTTCGGGACGCTCCACTTACCGCTTGCGAGAGTAGTCGTTCAGAGAGGACACGGAGAAGGAGGTCTCGGGTTACCGGAGATTGGACTGTGGTTCCTATCCATCTTTCTAGTTTTTAACTGTGGAACTTGGCAGCAGAATGCGACGGGCTTGATTACGCAAGAAATGTACACCAGACAGTTCTTTATGGACAGTTGGGTAGACACCAGATGGGCAAAACGATGGTGGAAAGAAGGCTCTCTGCCGACCCGCTTGACGGCTTCGATGAAAGTACAGCTTCCTGACTTTATGGTTGAGGTAGCAAAGGGGATACAGAAACATGGCATCGAAGCCTCAGAAGTCAAGGGAACTAGCCCGGGAACTAAAGGAGTTACCGGAAAGTTGTACTGGACTGTTATGCACCGAGGTCGGTTGGTACCCTATGATGAAGAGAGACGGAAGAAGGAGACGCTTTCTTCGTATTTGAGGAACCAGATCTTTCCTATCCCCACCTTCGGTGACCGGACCATACCTTATGCCCTACGGGATCTTCGTTGGAGGACTTACCATCAGATATTATATGTGGGAAGTAAAAAGTTTGGGGCGACAGAAGATCAACAGCGTTGCCCCAGGGTGCTTTGTAGGTCTTTGAATCCACATACCAACATTCCTGAGACCATCCCCCATGTTGTGAAGGAGTGTGTAGCTGTAAGGAGGTCGTGGGCAGGAGTAGCCAGAGCATTGCAATGGCCTTTTCTGATATCACAACACTGGGAAACGATTGTCTCGGGATTGGAGCCGACAGAAGGGTTTGGGAATCCCAGGGAGCAGGGGGGCTGTCCGGGTGAGAAGGCTGGTATTAAGGTTCCTTGGGCACTGGTTAGGTTAGTGAATCTCATCTTTGTTAGTACTGTGATGAAAAACAGAAGGGAGGAGGTGTATACCAAAAAGGCAGTACCCTTAGTTGAAACGGTACATACTGTAACAGATTATTTGGCGAAAATTAAAAGGTGGGAAGAAAAGAGGATGAAGGGCATGAAGTGGCTGAGCAGGTGGAGGTGGTTTCAAGAGATCAACCCGCCAGTTCCTTGAAGTCAGATATAATTGCTTCCTACCTTGACTTCTCTCAAGTTGGATAGACATCTGTTGTATAACTTAATTCTTCTTTTTCTTTTTCTTTTATTTCCTTAATTAGTAAAAAGTGAAAAGTTGATAGTTAATAGTTGATAGTTCATAGTTCATAGTTCATAGTTAATAGTTAATAATGAATAAAGTTAATAAAGTTAATACAGTTAATAAAGTTAATAAAGTTAATAAAGTTTGAAACATGAACAGCCTGAATGTTGATGGCTTACATTTATGTCGATGCTTGATGCTTAATGCTTTATGCTTAATGTTAATATTTAATGGTGATATTTAATGCTAGAAATATTTAGATGCCTATATTAATATGTAATATGTACGTATGTAGGTATGTATGTATATATTAACTGTATTTATTGTTTTCAATCGTAATTATGCATCTTGGAATTTGTTGCTTACAGTTTGTTGTAGAATGGTTATTATTAAATAAAAAATCTATTTTCCTAAAAAAAAAAAAAAAAAAATCTATTTTCCTAAACCTAAACCTAAACCTAAACCTAAACCTAAACCTAAACCTAAACCTAAACCTAACAGTTGGAGGGAGAGGTTGTGTTTGTTGGAGGCTCCTGAAAACTTTTTACTTTTTCTTGGCTTTGGCAAGTTTAAAGTTTTTCTTTTTTGGATTTTTGACTGGATCTTTGTAGAGGAGAGCGGCCCCCTCGAAAAGAGTCCGGGATGGAGGCCCCCCCGGCTGGGGGGGACCCAGAAGATCGTTTTTCTTCAGCGTCTATGGAACATTTCAACAGAGGCCTGCAAGAAGAAGGCCTGAAAGTGAAGCCTATCGCATCGTCAGAAAAAGAACTCTTGCTCGCATCGTCAGAAAAAGAATTGCTGCTCGCATCGTCTGAAATGGAATCCCTTCAAGCAACTCAAGTATTAGAAGGTATCTTGCAGACAGGAGGTATCCATGGAAGTGCGGTGAGTAGCTCTCCAATGCTGTCGGGTGCTGATGATGTTCCAGATGTTGCGGTAGTTGAAGATAGGAATACAGATGTTACCACTGCCTGTTTTAGTGCTAGGATTGTTTTGGATGAAGATAAGGGTGCCGGGAGGCGCTGTGTGGGCCCAGATGGCACTTTCACATCTGTTCGTCCAGATGTTCCAGATGTTGTGGCCCCACCCGAAGATCCAGATGTTCCAACATCTGTCCATCCAGATGTTGTGGCCCCACCCGGAGATCCAGATGTTCGCACATCTGGCCATCCAGATGTTCCAGATGTCGCACCCTCGCCCGCTGATCCAGATGTTCGCACATCTGGACATCCAGATGTGTCACCCTCGTCCGCTGATCCGGCTGTTCCAACATCTGGACATCCAGATGTTGGCTCTGTTGGCGTGTCGCCGGCTGTTTTTCAGGTTTCCACATCTGGCGAGTCAGTTAGTTCTGGTTTTTCAGAGGGGCCTTTGATGAAGGATGATGCTTTGTCACCTGTGTTTCCTTTTTGTTCAAAAACAACTCTACAAATGCATGATTTAAGACGGTCGGGAAAAGAGGAGGGTCGTCATTACGAAAAATTTTTGGAAGTGCAAATGGGTTTGGGCAAATCTCCCCGTGATTCTAAGAAGGAGTCAGGTGGGGCGGAGATGTTAACGTCTGTATCTAAGCATGCCCAGGATACCCAGGATACCCAAGTTGAGGAATATATAACCGTCGCTTCGTCTCCTGAGGACCAACCGGTGAGGAAAAAGAAAAAGAAAAGAGAAAGGCAAGATCAATCTCAAGCTCAACTTCCTTTGTTGGAAGAAAAGGAAGACGCTTTGCAATTTTCTCAACCTTCTCAACCTTTTGATGGACTTTCACAGGAAGAGCTGGAGTTGTTATTTCAAGATCATGCTGAAGGTCATGCCGAAGGGCGTTCTGTTGAACATCGGGCGTCTCCCGCTGGTTCCGTGGATAGTAAATCTTCCTTTGGGGGACTGGATGGACCATCTCTTCCTTCGAAAAATGCCAGAGAGTTTCATTTGAGGCAAGATTGGGAGACGCTTAAGTTTGGCCCTATGTCTGAAGGCTTTGGAATTTTAGTGTCGGAACAACTTTGTAAGATGGACTTAGTTAAGTTTTGGGCTTTTCTGGTGAGCCATATGGGACTTACGATGGTACCTACCATTGCTTTGGACAAGCGGAGTAAGGATGCTATTATCAGTATGTTGGATCAGAAGAAGGATATCTTATTGGCGTATCTTACTGGGGATACCCCAATCAAATCCAAGTTCTACAAGAAGGTCCTTTATGCTAGAAGTCTATCGCTTAATATCGTGGATAGACTGGTTATTGGGAGGAAGGCTCGTACTTCTACGGAACTTTATCCGGATTGGTTAAAGGAGCAAGGATTCGTGATTATACTTAAAGATATTCTTCGTTTTCTGGAAGGGGGATCGCAAACAGGACTTTCTGGATTTTATGATCAGACGGGAAAGGTGGAAACGGAGTTAACGAGAGCACAAATGGTAACTTGGCTTTCTCAGGCCATACACGTCATGAAAGTTCGAATTCAACAGTTAAAGACGGAGCAGGATCGATCGAGTCAGAAAACAGTTCCCTCTGGGCAAGGAAAGACCGCTGGAAGATATTTATTACGGACATTGTCTGCTGTGGGGACGGAGTCTGAGATGACGACCTCATCGACTGCTAGTGATCCGGAGATGTGTCCCTTATCTGTTTCTTCGACGGCGGAGGTGCCGGAGGCACGACAGGCTCGTTTACTTCAACAGGGAGACCCTGCTTTGCAGAGTCTCCCGCTAATGGGTGAGGGTTTAAGTCGTTCCAAGAATGTCAGTCGTAAACTTTTTATTGATAGTCAAAGTCAGGGTGAGAAAGGGAAGAGGCAGGAAGAAAGGAAGGGGGAAGAGGGAGAAGAGAGTGATAAAGTTTTGTCAGGAGTGGATTCTTTAACTGGGTCAGAGAACGATAAAGGTATGGGGAGTGATTTAGATGATGATCTTATTCGGAAACAGGGGAAGAGGAGGATGAGAGGGAAAACTAAGAATGTCACTGATAGAGGGGGGGTTGGAAAGGGATCGAGTGGAATACAGGGAAAGTTAGGTCAGGAAAAAACTTGTCGAGTAGATACTGGGGTCTCTGGTCCTTTTCCTTTTACTGCAGTGCAATCGGAAGAGCGAAGGCGATTGACTCCGCAGTCTGCAGAATCTTTTCAGGGTGCTAGCGGTCAACAATTACTGCCTAAGCCTCAGAGACATGGACAAAAGAGGAAAAAAGATTCGTCCCTCAGTTCCTCTTCATCTTTGCTTCCGATGAAAGGATTGTGTACAGAAGTGGGACATTCGTTACCATCAGTCATTCATTTACAAACTGAACTGGGACATGTTCAAACTGTGAGTACAGGAAATTTACAGGAAAAAGACGTATTTCTTGTCTCTGACGGGACAACAAACATAGACATAAGTACAGGTACAACGACAACTATACAGACAAATACAAATACAAATATTAATACAAATGTTATAAATCCTGCTCTTGTTGTAAATGCTGATACTGTAGAACTTTCTTCAAGGCCTTCAGTGATCTTGCAGAAAGAATCTATTATTGTTATTTCTGAAGAGGGAATTGTACATTCTGTTGAATCTCGATCGTCTGTATCTGGGGATTCCCCAGTAACCAACCTGAGAGGAGAAACTTCCAAAGTAATGGAATTTGAGGTTCAGGGAGGTTCTAGGACTGAAGAAAATGGGAATATGGAATTTACACAAGTTTCTGGTGTACAATCTAGAGAGAGTAATGTAAGGGATGTAGCTGCTTTAGATACGCAATTACGTTCTGGTTCACAAACAGATTTAGATACATTTTTACAAACACAAACACGAACACGAACACAGGCACATCCAATGCAACAGCACTTACAATTACAATCTCAATCTCAATCTCAATCTCAATCTCAATCTCTACTACAATCACAGTCACAGTCACAGTCGCAGTCGCAATCGCAGTCGCAGCCACAACCGCAGTTACGGTCACAGTTACGGTCTCGGTCTCGGTCCCGGTCACAGACACGGTTACAGTCCCAGTCCCGGTCCCAGTTGCAGTCACAACTGCAGTCACAAGTACAGTTACAGTCGCAACCACTTTCATCCAATTCTTCAGCAAGTGCGACACACAATCTGCAGATGCAAGAGCAAGATTCTTCTCTTATGCATAACCCTATGTCTGCAACTCCGGGACCGTCTTATGCTTCAATATTGCAAAACACTAGAAGTAGAGCTGAAGCCTTTCGACAACAGGGAGAAGGAGGGCAGCAACAGGAGCCTCTTCGTCGTCCTTTTAATTTTGAAAGGGAACGAGAAGAAGATGAGGAGTTTTTAGAAAGTTTCTTTGATATGAGAGAGGAAGAGGCTGATTTTGACCCTCGTCAAAGATATGTTGTACGATTCCGATATAAAGGGACTGACTTTCAGAAAATATCTGAAGAGTATATGATGGGAGAGATTTTGTTGGGTTTTTTAGCTGTGAAAAAAGAAGATATTTTGGCGGTCATAATGCCTCCGGGCTTTAAGGAGACTGATATTTGCTTTATTTCAGAAAGGGCATATCAAAAGTTTTGGGGCAAATTACGACAGGTTGTAAGGTCCGAATATAATCCTCTTCGGGATTATGATGTCATTCCTTTATTTCGGGGAGAATCTAGAGTTCTTACTGTAGCTTTCAGAACAACCAATGTTCCCGAACAAGATGTGGAACGGTGGCTTAGTAATTATTGTAAAGTGTTGCTGCCCCCCCAAAAGTCATTTAACGCGTGGGGCATTTGGAAAGGCGAGTATAAAGCAGTTATTGCTTTACAGAGAGATTCTAGGAGTAATTTGAAACATATTCCGAAATATTTTTTCTTAGGGTCAGATAGGGGAATTACAAGATACAGTGGTCAACCCCCTGCTTGTTTTCAATGTGGGGGGTATGATCATATCAGACAGCATTGTTCTACCCCGCTCTGTTCTGCTTGTGGAAAACGAGGACATAGTGCGATTCATTGTAGCGTGGGGATAGTTTGTAATTTATGTGGGCAGCAAGGGCACTCGTATTTGCTTTGCTCAGAAGCTTATTATAATCGGCTTTACCCAGATGCTTATCAGAGACTTATTAATTCGCACCCTCATTTACGTCGATCGACACAAGACTCTACTATGGATGATTCCACTATGGATGATACTTCGATGGAAGTGACTGTACCTGAAACCAGATTTGGAATTGGAATTGGAACTGAAACATCTCAAGAAAGTCGACAGCAAGATGAGAATGGTAGACAGTTAACCGATGGAGAAGGGGTATGGAGAGAAGCAAAGAAGGTGTCCCGAACTGGTCCAAGGGGAATGGTGAGTCAAGGAGTGTATAATCCCGTGTTGCAAACTATTATGGGAGTTAATAGGTTTCAGGTATTGACGATGACTAGAGAAGCGGAACTTCGTGAGGGAACGACAGAGGGAACGATAGAGAATTTACAGGACTCGGTTTTGACATCTACCGTCTCACAACAACAGAGTGTTTCGATACGGAAGTATAAGGATAAGATGCAAGTCTCTAAGAAGAAGCAGACAGGAGAGCATAAAGTAAAAAATAAATCATTAAAAGCTCAAATGAAGACTTTAGCAGACCTCTCTGTTAATGAACTTCAAGTACGTTTGGATGCCGCAAGAGAGAAAGTACAGCTTTTTACTCAAGAGGTTTCGGGGTCCAAAGCGATTTCGGAGGACGCACGAGAACGTTTGAACCATAAACTTCATTATTGGAGAGATGAGGTGGCGATAGTGAGTTGTGAATTAGACCATAGGAGGGAACAGGAGGCACAGCAGATGATGGAAGAAGAGGAACAACAACAACAACACAAATTGACGGGGGAACAACAGTCTGCGATGGAGGAAGAACAACAGCAATCATCTGGAAATATGGATAAAGAGAGTCAGAAAAATGTTGCAGAAATTCGTAAAGAAGGAATGGAGGGGATGGAATGGTTGAGTACGGGATCTGTTCAGGGAGAAACAACTATGCAATCGGGATCGGGAGGGATATCCTTATCGAGTGACTCTTCGGGTATCCCTCCGAATCAAGAACTTTTTTTGCAGACACATGAGTATCACCCTCCGGTAAATTTACAAGATTCAGAAATGATCACGGCGATGACTGATCAGTCGCCTTCTCGTATGGCCACGCCTCCGGAATGTCAGGAGGCGGTGGATAAAATGGATGATCTAGCAATGGTTCAACCGAAAGTAGGAGTTTAAGTTCTTCATCGTTTATTTTGTGGAGTCTTCCTTTACTTTTTTAATAATTTTTGTGATGGCTTTTAAAATACTAACGTGGAACTGCAGGGGTTTACGTCAGTCGGGGAGACGAGAGGATATTTATTATCATTTGGCTAAACTGGAATTTGATATTTTAGTTTTGCAAGAGACGAATATTTCTACACCGAAAGATCGGAGCGCGGCACAGAGGGAATGGACGTGGGGACCATCGAGCTGGTCTTTGAAAACAGAAGAAGGGAAGGGAGGTGTAGCAGTTCTTTTTACATCCAAACCTAATTTGAGGGTAGTGCAGACTATCGAACCGTTACCTGGACATTTACTTGTTGTGGATTTTAATTTAAAGAACATGACGATGAATGTTCCTGAAAGTAGATTTAGGTTATGTGCTTTGTACGCTCCCGTGAATTCTGTACATCGACGAGAACTTTGGGGATTGCTCGAAGATCATCTTAACACTGGCCGGTCCATTTTTGTCATCGGGGATTTTAACGTAAGATCAGAGTTGACTGATAGGGTTAATTTGAGGGGCAACCTCGTTACTACAAAGACTTCTTCTGTTCCGAAGCAATTGACTATTGAAGAAAAAAATTTGAAATTTCTTTTGAAAGACCGTTTGACTTTAGTTGATACCGGGATGCAGATGGATGGAGAGATAGATTATTTTCCTACACATCACAGAGAGAGTTTTTTATGTAAATATCCTTCTCAGCTGACTTCAAAAATGACGTATTATCACCCGCTGACGGTTAGCAGAATAGATCGAATTTGGGCCCCTGCGGATTTGCCTATCACATCTTGTAAACTTATTATTACTTTATGGTCAGATCATGCTATGTTTTGTGCTACCTTTGCGGGATCGCCAATCAGAAGGAAACAGAGATTTGTGTGGAGGCTTCGAGAAGTGGATTTAAAGACTTTTAATATGGTACCGGACATAATCATGGTACTGGAACATCAAAAGCGGCTGAAACCTGGAATGGATCTATTGGACTGGTGGGAGAAAACGAAAATAGCTATTAAATATGCTGCCATGCGAGCCAAGAAGAGACATGGAACACGTGAATTGCTTTCCTATCATCGGGCAATACAGAATGTATTGGTGACTAAATGGAGGATGTCTAAGGGCTTAGCTGTAGATCGTGATCGTCTTCATAGGAATCAAGAGATTATTAAGGGTTATCGCTTGGCTCTACGGCAACGGAGGAAATTGTCACGTGTGGTCAGGTCATCGGGACCACTTATCGAGAGAGGAGAATGGCAAAAAGATCGTTTACCTCGATACGGTCAGTCTTTACTCTCGTTGCGGAAAGCAGATTCGGTGGATGACTTTGTTCAAGATCCAGTTGATATAGCGGAGGAAGTTTCCAGGTATTATGAAAAATTTTATGCCCTTTCCGATTGTCCAACAGAGGAAGTTTTTATTAGTCGGTATTTAGAGCATATTTTTGGAAAGAAACCAACGTGTAGAGAGGATTTTTGGGAATTGTCTGAACCTTTTACAGAAGAGGAGGTGCGAATAGCTTTGCAAGCTGGTCGACGTAAATCTATTCCGGGACTTGATGGCCTACCTTATGGCTTTTATAAAGATTTTAAAGATCATCTGATTCCCATCTTAACAGAGGTCTTTAATAAAATGCTGGAGACGTCTCGTGTAGGTAAGAGCTTTTTGCACGGAGCGATGAGTCTGTTATACAAAGGTGGCGACCCGACTGTGCTTGGAAATTGGAGACCTTTGACTGTAAATAATTCTGACTATCGTATACTTACAAGGGTATTAAATAATAGGTTGAAGAAAATAGCTGATCAACTTGTCTGTGTCGGGCAGACCAGTTCAGTTCCTGGAAGGCGGATGGCTCACACCACTTGTATTTTTCGGCAAGTCTTCGATCGTTTACAAAGAGAGAAAGAACATTTATACCTTCTTCAGCTCGATCAGAGCAAAGCATTTGATAGAGTGGAGCGAAGATATATGTGGGCTGTTTTACGACAACATGGACTACCCGAGTTGTTTATTGTTTTTTTGCAGGCGTTATATACAGGAGCTACAGTAACTCCGAACGTTCGAGGGTGCCAGGGTCCTGCTTTTCCGGTTCCAACAGGAGTTCGTCAAGGGTGTCCCCTCAGCCCTCTTCTATATGTTTTAACGTTGGATCCTTTCCTCAGAGCAGTGCATGGAGATCGGTTTATTAAAGGGATTCTACCGGAATTGGATTCTGATTATCGTCTTGCTGCTCTTGCTCATGCTGATGATTGTTATATTCTTTTTGGAAACGAACAGGAACTTGTGAGGGCACAAGACCATTTACATCATTATGAAGTGGTTTCGGGAGCAAAAATCAATAAAGACAAGAGTAAACTTTATGCGTTGGATGGTCGGATGGGAATGATGAAGATGAGATCGATGGAGTTTGGGACTGATGAGAGTGAAAGGGAAACTGAAAGTGAAAGAAGAGAAAGTGATGGTGAACGACGAAAAGATGGCGATAAAGAGGTGGATGACGGTGGTGATGATGATGTGCGGAAATTCAAGGAGATTGTTGATTTGAAGATCTTAGGAGTGACGTTTAGTTTGAAGAATGGGGGTTGGAAGACTAACTGGGAAGGTTGGCAACGACGTGTTTGTGAGTTACTGGAGAGGTGGAAGTTTTGGAAGTTGTCGACAGCTAAAAAGATCAAATATTTTACTACTTATTGTGTTCCAGCAGGCAATTATCTTGCAACTGTTTATCCTCCACCTGAGTCGATCATGTCTGCTGTAACGAAAGTACTTTATAAATGGATTTTTGGAACTCTTCATTTTCCCTTATCGAGATTAGTTAGTCAGCGAAAACATAGTGAAGGTGGTCTGGGATTGCCCAATATCGGTCTTTGGTTTCTTTCCATTTTTTTAGTTTTCAACTGTGGAACGTGGCCACAACCGTTGCCTGGTGTCATCACGCAAGGAATTTTTACCACCTGTTTCTTCATGAGTAGTTGGGAGAAGACTAAGTGGACTCAAAAATGGTGGATAGAAGGTATTTTTCCAACTCGTCTTACAGTATTTTTGAAAAGAGAACTTCCGGATTTTATGATAGAGGCAGCAATGGGAATACAAAAGTTTCAGATTACTGCGACCGAAGTTAGAGCCTGTGTTCCTGGGGTTAAAGGTACGACTGGAAGAATTTATTGGGCTATTCTACATCGTGCCAAAATGGTTCCTTATGATCGAGAACGACAATATAAAGACTCATTATCATCTTATCTCAAGGATCAGATCTTCCCTGTTCCAACTTTTAAGGATTGTACCATCCCTTATGCGCTTTGGGATCTGAGATGGAGGCTGTACCATCAAGTACTTCATGTTGGAACGAAGAAATTTGGAGCCTCAGAAGCTGAACAACGATGTCCGAGAGTGCAATGTAAGGATCTGTATCCTCAAAAACATGTGCCTGAAACTATCGCTCATGCTGTTAAAGAGTGTGTGGCCGTTAAGAAGGAATGGGCGGGCGTAGGAAGAGCACTTCGGTGGCCGTTTTTGATTAGACAATCGTGGGAGACTATCGTATCGGGATTAGAACCTACGGAAGGATATGAAGGTCCCAAAACTGCTTGTGATCCAGTGAATAAACATCGAAATACAGGAACTAGGTTTCCGTGGTCCATAGTTAGGTTGGTAAATCTTATTTTCGTTAATTCTGCAATGATAAATAGGAAACAGGAGATTTATACTGGTATGAAGGTTTCCCTTGAAAAAACCGTATCTTATATCACTGACTATTTGACAAAGGTCAAAAGATGGGAGGGAAGAGGTTCTAAGAATTCAGTTTGGCTGAACAGATGGAGGTGGTTCAAGGAGGTTAATCCTCCGGTTCCTTAATTCCTTAATTATCTTAATTACCTCAATTACCTTATCTGTATTATCTGAATAATTGGTGTTATTTTCGACTATTTGTACTACTTGTACTATTTGTAGTTTATGTAACTTTTTTGTTGTTCTTTGTTCTTTGCCAGAATGTTGATGGCATTATGTTCTTTCTTTCTTTGTTGTAACATTATGTGTGATATTATGAAAATATTATGAAAATTTAAAAGTTTAAAAGTTTAAAAGTTTAAAAGTTTAAAAGTGTATAAGTTTAAAAGTTTATAAGATTTAAAGTTTTATGTTTAAGATGAGATGTTTATAGATTTAAAAGTTTTTAAACTGATTTTGTAAGTTTTTGAATGTTTTAAATTGTACCTTATTGTTTGTTTGTAGAATGGTGATACTTTAAATAAAAATTATTTTCCTAAAAAAAAAAAAAAAATTATTTTCCTAACTTAAATAAAAATCTTTATTTTCCTAAAAAAAAAAAAAAAAAAAAATCTTTATTTTCCTAAAATCTATTTTCCTAACCCTAACCCTAACCCTAACCCTAACCCTAACCCCACCCACCTTGAATAGCAGACGTGCGATCAAGGAGCTCTCACTTCCTGGTTTGGATTTTCGCTTTTTTTACCTATTATATCTCTGAGAAAAATTTCAAATTTGATCAGACTTTGTTGCTAAGGGTACCCCCATCAGGGGGTGCGAATATGGAGCCCCCCCCCTCCTGGGGGGGACCCGCAAATTGAGATCGAATTTTTGCCTATAGAAGACAATGGAGATCATGCAGAGCATGCTACCCAGCATGGCCTACAAGAAAAAGGCTTCGACCTTCATCCTCTGCCATCCGCTTCGGAAGTCACGCCTTCTGATGTCACAGATGGTAAGAATGTTCAAGGGCCCCTGGGGAATATAGACCGGACCTCCATTTTCGGGTTCGACCCCTCCCAGAAGACCCCTGCTGCTTTTAAGGAGCAACCTTTTTCCCTATTGCTTTCAATGGAACAAGCAACAGTACAGACAGGATTTTCCTCAGAGGGCCCTGGGGATCATCTGGACCAGGATGTGGGGTGTAAGAACTTGAACGACACCTTTACTCATGAGGAGACCCACAGCATTCGTAAACCTGTTACACGTGGCCCTACTCTTGAGGAGACCTTTTCTTCTAAGAACACCCTGGCCTCTGGGAAGGCTGTTACACGCATCCTTACTCATGAGGAGACCTTTGCTGCTAAGCAAGACCTGAATGGTGGGTGTGCTGTTACACGTGTCCTTACTCATGAGGAGACCTTTGCTGCTAAGCAAGACTTGAATGCTGGGAACGCTGTTACCCGTGTCCTTACTCATGAGGAGACCTTTGCTCCAAAGCGAGACCTGAGTGCTGGGAAGGCTGTTACACGTGTCCTTACTCACGAGGAGACCTTTGCCCCTAAGCAAGACTTGAATGCTGGGAAGGCTGTTACACGTGTCCTTACTCACGAGGAGACCTTTGCTCCAAAGCGAGACCTGACTGCTGGGAAGGCTGTTACACGTGTCCTTACTCACGAGGAGACCTTTGCTCCCAAGGAAAGCTTGAATGCTGGGGACGCTGTTACACATCTTCTTACTCATGAGGAGACCTTCATAACTCAGGAGGCCCAGAAGACTGAGAACATAAAAATCTATTTTCCTAACCCTAGTAACCCTAGCCCTAACCATGATTGTCCTGATTTTGATCCTAATGTTTCCGAGGACGCTGAAGAACGATCTCGAAAATTTGAGAAATATCTGGAAACTAATATGGACCTAGCTAAGTCTCCTAGAGATATTAGGAAGACTTCTCAGTCTCCTGTGTTGAGCGAGACAGCTATAGTTAAGATACCTACACCAGAAAAGGATAAACTTAAGGTATTGAGAGAACAATACCTTAGAATGAAAGAAGAAGAGAAACGTTTGGCCAGAGAATGTGATCAGAAGACGTCATACAGTTTTGACTTGTATTCAAGGCGAGATGATATTGAGGGTGAGTTGAAGAATTCTACGGACCCTGATGAGCGGGCTGCACTGATGGAGGAGTGGAAGGAGGTGGATGCGTTGATGCAAATGGATGGAGGTACAAAGTCTTTAGCATACGAACTGAGTGTGGCTTGTCGTGAGGAACTGAAGCGGTTAGTGAAAGCATACGACCGACAGGAGGAGAGGGCGGCTCGTGAAGAGGCAGCTCAATACCTTGCGCAGAAGAGGATGCGGGTATCCCCAGAGGGTCACCCAGAAAAGAAGAGGATGAGAAATCGGATGACTCAGTCTCCAGTGCCATCCAAGCAAAATGAGTCACCGGTACCCTCTACAACGGGAACAGATACTGATATGGAAACAGACGGGGAAGTTAAAAATGCATCACGAAATACGAGGGAGGCGAATCTGTTGGACACCTGGCAAAAAGTAAAGCTGCAACCGATGTCCAAAGCCTTTGACATCCTAGTTCCCAAAGAGATGCAGAAAATAGATCTAGCCAAGTTTTGGGCCTTTTTGGTAGGTCACATGGCTTTGCCTATAGTGGACACTGTGACGTTGAAGAAGAAGAGCAAAGATGTTATGATTGGTATGCTGGACAAGCAGAGGACAGTGCTTGTGGACTGTTTGACCGGGAAGATAGAACCCGAGCCTCCAGCATTGGAGAAAGCCGCTTACGCTAAATCTCTGACTGTGAAAGTTGTTGATAGGTTTGTTATTGGTCGGAAAGGTCGTACGTCTACAGAAACCTATCCCGATTGGCTGTCTGAAGAAGGACTTAAGGATACTTTGTGGATTTTTCAGAGGTATGCGGAGGAAAGCGTACAGGAGGAGTTTGCGGGCATTTACGACTGCCCCGATGATGAAAACTCTGAACTTACTTATGAGGACTGGGCGGCCTGGTGCGAGCAGGCTTTCTACTGGATCGACGTTCGACTTCGGAGGATGGATCGGGCGATGGAACCCACGGGAACGGGAAACAAGACTGGAGAAAAGGGACCATCTGAAGGGAAGGCCGCGGTAAAGACGGATGGTCCGGCGGTCGTTCCGTCACAAGCCCAGATGACCACGATGACTGAGATACAAGAGGCCCAGATTGGAAATCAGGGAGACTCTGGTTTACAGGGTCTCCCGGAAACGGGTGAGGTTTTAGTTGCTGTTTCCTTGCCCAGAATCAGCAAGACGCTTTTTACTGAAAAGGGCGGGGGAGGTCAGGGTGGGAGGGGAAGTGGAACGGATGCTGAGGGGACTAGTGAGGATGATGGGGGTTTGTCAGGGGTGGAGTCTGCTCCTGCCTCGGATGGGGAACTGGAGGGTATTCCAGCTTTGGAAGATGAACAAAGGGGAGGGAAACAAGATTGGGAAGTGGAAGGACCAGTCCTTGGGAAGACAGGTGTGCAAGAGTTTCCTGAGGGAGGGTATGCAGAGAGAACAGAAGGACTAGATATTCAAAGCAATGAAGGAGAAGGTGGGTGTGACAGGGAAGAAAGGAGGGAAGTACAAAAAGTGGGGGTACCGGGGTTGACAGAGGCACAACCCCCTCGAGGGGTAGTTGATAGGGAAGATACTGGGCCTGCGGGCGTTTTTGCTTTCTCTCTTACAGTTGAGCCTCGGTTGTCACAGACAGAGGCGGGAGGGAACAGAATTTTGGATGGAGCGGCTCCTGACCAAAAGGGACTAAATGGAGCAATTTCTACTCACGATGAGAGGAACCAAAATAGGATTGCTGATTCTGTGACTACTCCTATTGGGACTGCTGCTTCTGGGACTGCTGCTTCTGGGACGTTTGCTCCTTTGATTTTGGAAGATGTGGAAAGGACAAATATGATGGGACTGCACGAGACTCGTTCAGGGGAGATAACGGCAATGGACATTAGTTCTGCATTATTTTCTGTAAGTAAACTCCATGTGGACCTGCCTGCAAGACCTCTGGGAGCCGTGCAGAAAGAACCTCCTGTGAATAAGGTTAATAATGTTACAAAAGGCACAAAGGCTGGGGAGGGATTGAGTATAGGGTCAACTACGACTACTGCAGATGATTTGAACCCCCAGGCAGTTCCAAACACATCAGGTAGAAGCTCTGTGTTAGCCTCAGGGTCGTCTTATGCCCAAATGCTTAAGGGCCCAGCAGGGAAACAAAAAGGGACAACGGGACCAAGGGGAGGAGAGAATATCGGGGAGCCTCTTAGACGTCGGGTAGATTTTGAAAAGGAGAAATTGGAGGATGAGGAATTCCTGGAAGAGTTCTTTAATAGGAGGGAACAAGAAGAGTCTGAATTTGATCCTAGGCAGAGATTCGTGGTTCGGTTTAGATATAAAGGAACAGACACCACAAAATTGACAGAGGAATACATGATGGATGCTCTGCTAGAATGTTTAAAAGTTTCCCCCCAGGACATACTAGCTGTTCTTATGCCCCCTGGTCTGAAAGAAACAGACGTATGTTTTGTGACTGAGCGGGCTTATCAATATTTCTGGCAAGTACTTAAGGCGTTCCAAAAATCTGAGAGGAATCCCTTTTCTGACTTTGATGTGGTGCCCCTATTTAGAGGCGAGTCGAGAGTTCTCACTGTTGCCTTCCGGACCACTAGCATTCCGGAGGAGGATGTTGAGCGATGGCTAGAGAGACATTGCAAGGTGTTGCTACCCCCCCGGAAAGCCATGAATGCGTGGAATGTGTGGAAAGGGGAGTATAAGGCAGTCGTGTCATTACAGAGGGACCACCGTAGCAACATCAGGCACGTTCCAAAGTACTTTTACTTAGGGGGTGACAGAGGTGTAATGAGATATAGTGGGCAGCCTCCTGCTTGTTTCCAGTGTGGAGGTTTTGATCACATTCGACAATATTGCACGTCGCCTTTGTGTGCCGCTTGCGGAAGGAGGGGCCACGATTCAATCCGCTGTACTTACGAGGTTACCTGTAATTTGTGTGGTGGGGAGGGACATACTTATTTACTGTGTCCAGATGCCTATTATAACCGGGCTTACCCTGAGGCTTACGAAAAACTTAGGCTGGCCCATGTTCATAAACAAAAGTCACCTCGGGATATAGCTGAGGAGGAGAGACCCTCTGTGAATCAGGAAAGCACAATGCAAAAACAGAGGCAGGATGACGGGGAGGAGGGAGGATGGACACAGGTGAGAGGATCATCCCGAGGTAAGGTGAGGAGAGGGATATACTCTGTTACACAGAAGTTAGCACCTAATAACAGAAATAGATTTGGAATACTGGGAGAGTGCGAGGAGATGGAGACTGAGTCACAAGCAGAAGGAGGAGGAGGTGGTGAGATTCAGACGGTGAGGCCCAAAGCTAGAAGAGAGACAAAAAGGGAGACAAAAAGGGAGGCTCAGGTTGAGGCAAAGAAGTCACTTTTCCGTACCATGGAGGATATGAGTGAGAAGGAACTCGAGGTGTGGCGTAATGAGACTAAGGAGAAGTTGGAGGGAGTGACTCGGAAGCTTCGGCAGTGGGAGGAATCTGGAGGGTCTCAGGAGGAAGGAAAGAGGTTGAAGGACAAACAGGAATTTTGGAGGGATGAAATCAATTTTTTAGCATGTGAAATAGAAAAAAGAATGGAACGAAGGGCGAGAGAAGGTGAATCTTCACAGACACAGGAAGTGGATTTGGAGATGGTAGTAGAGGAACAGGGGGAGGAACAGAAGAGAGGTGGAAACAAGGAACAAAGTAAAGACAAGGAATCAAGTAAAGGAGAGGAAAGGAAGCAAAGAGGTGCCTCAGCAGTGTTGTCCCGGGAGTCTTCCCCCTCTGGTAATTTACAAAAGGACTATACGGTGAAGTTCGGACCCTCGCCTCCCCCCCGTAAGACAGGGGAACCCCTTGGTAACCCCCCTGGAACTTAAGTTTATCTTTTACCCTTTACTCCTTTAAGTTAGGCCACACCTGCTATGATTTAGTAGGGGGTGGAAATAAAGAGACAGAAGCAGAAAATACATTTGAAGTAAAGTAAGTTTATTCTTACGAGTGTTGAAGTCTTTATGTACTTTCTTTATGTACCTTGTTTTTCTTCAGTACTGTTTTCTTCATTACTGCATTCTATGATACTGTAACATTCAAATTTCAAAGTGTAAAGTGCAAAGTGCAAAGTTTTAATGTTCTTTATTGGTTTTTATTGTTCTTTAATGTTCTTGATTGTTCTTTAAAGCTTTTTCTTGTGTGTATGTAGAATGGTATTTATAAATAAAAAATCTATTTTCCTAAAATCTATTTTCCTAACCCTAACCCTAACCCTAACCCTAACCCTAACCCTAACCCCCCCAAAAAACCCTCAATTCGTGGGGCATTTGGAAAGGAGAATATAAGACTGTCGTCTCTTTGCAAAGAGACTTCAGGAGTAAACTACAACATATTCCTAAATATTTTTTTCTGGGAGGAGATAGAGGAATCACCAGGTACAGTGGGCAACCCCCAGCATGCTTTCAATGTGGGGGGTTTGACCATATTAGGCAACACTGTGCCACACCTTTGTGTTCTGTCTGTGGGAGGAGGGGCCATAACTCCACACAATGTACAACTGGAGTGGTCTGTAACCTTTGTGGCCGCCAAGGCCACACGTACCTTCTGTGTCCCGACGCGCATTATAACAAGTGGTATCCAAACTCGTACTCAAAACTCGTTCGCTGTCACCCTCATTTAAATCGAACAGATGAGGATTCATCGACTAGCCAATTTTCAGAGGGTGCTACTGCAAAACACGGGGAGAGGGACAGGAACGAATGTTTACATGAAGGGGGTTGGCAGGAGGTAAAGAGGACTTCGCACGATGTCCTTAGAGGCAGGGTAAGACGGGGAGTGTATAACCCGATACGAACGATGGTCAGCAACCGATTTGAAGCCTTGAATGTGACAGAAGAGGAAGGTACGCAAGATACGCCTCTGGCCTCCTTTACTACCGGATCATGTATCAACCCGGAACAAAAACAAAGAGATGACATGCAGACCGATAGAAAGGCGGGATCGGAGAAACCTAAGATGAGGAAAGAGTCAAGGAAAGAGTCAAGGAAAGAGTCGAAGAAAGCCATATTCCGTACATACGAAAACCTTACAGAAAAGGAACTCCAGGTAATTACTGAAGAACTCAACGAAAAGATCCAAAAGGTGACCCAAGCACTTTCCGCTGCAGAAGGTGCATCTGAGGAGGTACAACTACGTTTAAGTCAAAAGGAGCATTATTGGAGAGATGAGGTTACCTGCATACAACGTGAACTGGCTAGAAGAAGGGACCGAGACCCAAACCTTACCGAGGAACCGTTAAGTGACTCCCAGATGATGATGGTGGAAGAAGCGCCAGAACAGGAGGCGATGCTGAACCAGGGAGACACACAGAACCAGGAACAGATACCTATGTATACAGATGGACAAAGACATGAACAAATTAGAGAGCGAATTGCAGAGATAAGCGAGGACCTTGAAGGAGGGAAGACGGAATCGATGGAGTGGATAAGTGGAATATCATTGGTGGAAAAGAACCCTGTGACAGGCGACCAGTCTGACTCTCCTCCTGACCAGGAAAAGGTTCCTCAACAGCACGAGTATCCTCCTCCTGTTAGCTTACCCGACTCAAGGGGAAACATTTTGACGCCGTGCGCGTCATTTCCGTGTAAGGCCACGCCTCCTGATCCGCAGGAGGAGGTGGAGACGATGAGTTTAGAAACTGTAGTGGAAGGCACGGAGGAAGACCGGCGAGGTTTGTAGGAAAAGAATAGGAAGAGGAAAGATAAAATGACAGTCGATAAGTTCAATGGAACTGGATTTAAGATGGCTTATGGTTTTATTGCTATTGCTGCTATCTTATATTCATTAACAATACCAATGGAGTTGAACATACTTACCTGGAATTGTAGAGGGCTACGGCAGTCGGTGAGGAGAGAAGATGTTTATTACCACATTAGGAGGCTAAAGGCTGATGTTTTTGTCCTGCAAGAAACTAATATTAGTACTCCTAGGGAGAGGAGTGCAGCGCAGAATTCCTGGACTTGGGGGCCTTCAATTTGGTCTTTGAAAGAAGAGGAAGGAACGGGAGGTGTCGCGGTTCTCTTCTTATGCAATCCTGATCTTAAAGTTGTGAGGACCATCGATGCTATGCCGGGTCATCTTATAATAGTGCACTTCAATCTTAAAAACCCGGCAAAAGCGTTAGACAGCAAGTTTAGGTTGTGTGCCCTCTATGCTCCTGTGAAGGCAATTCATAGACGACAACTGTGGCAAACATTGGAGGATCATATTGGTACAAAGAGGGCTCTACTCGTGGCGGGAGATTTCAATGTTCGCTCCGAGCGAGAGGATAGAATTAATTTGAGAGCCGGTGCTCAAATGGGAACGTCTGCCCCTGTATTTAAACAGCTGACAATGGAGGAAAAAAGACTGAAAGCCCTTCTTAAAGATCGCCTTGGCTTGATGGATGCGGGGCTACAGAATGATGGGGAATTAGATTTTCTCCCTACGCATCACCGGGCAACGTTCCGACGTAAATTCACAGCAACCTTAGGGTGTAAGATGACTTATTATCACCCTCTGTCGACAAGCAGGCTGGACAGAATATGGGCCCCAGCGGCTCTCCCCCTTACGGGATGTAAGATTATTTTGACGCCGTGGTCAGACCACGCTATTCTTCAAGTATTATTTGCAGGACAACCCAATAGGAGGAAACACAAACCAGCTTGGCGACTCAGTGAAGCGGACCTCAGGACCTTTCGGATGGAACCGGAAATTGTTCTGACGCTTGAATGCCAGAAGCGTATAAAGTCTGGGATGGATGTCCTCGATTGGTGGGAAAGGACGAAAGATGCCATACGATATGCTTCGGTTCGGGCCAGGAGAGTGCAGGGCAGTTATGAACTGTCACAATATCACAGAGCGATCCAGAACGTACTTGCATGCAGATGGAGAATGAACAAGAGCCTTGACGTTGACAATGAACGGCTTCGACGCAATCAAGAAGTTATTAAAACTTACCGCCTTACCCAACGTCGACGGCGTCATATGGCACGGGTGGCTAGAGCATCGGGGCCGTTAATTGAGAAGGGAGAATGGCAAAAAGATCGCCTGCCTCGATACAACCAGACTCTGTCCGCGTTAAAAGGAGGTCCGTCAGATGGACTACTTCAAGAACCGGTCGAGATAGCAGAAGAGGTCTCTAGATTTTATAGAGAATTTTACGCCGTTTCGGAAACCTCTCCTGATGAAGTACGCATTCAGTCCTATCTAGAAAGTGCCTTTGGGCAGAAACCGTTACCGCCAAACGAAGAAGATCTTTGCGAACTCTCTCGGCCCTTCGAGCAAGAAGAAATCCAGCGAGCCATTCAGGCGGGTAAACGTAACTCTAAGCCGGGACCGGATGGGTTACCGTATGGGTTCTATAAGAACTTTAAAGATCACTTAGTTCCCATCTTGACGGAGGTTTTTAATGAGATGCTGCAGAGGGCGAGGGTGGGACGGAGTTTTTTACACGGATCAATGAGTCTATTGTACAAAGGAGGAGATCCGACTCTGATAGGCAACTGGAGACCCATCACGGTTAACAACACCGATTACAGGATACTAGCAAGGGTCCTCAATAATAGGTTGAAAAAACTGGCTAATGCACTAGTGCAGGTTGGACAAACCAGCTCTGTACCCGGAAGGAGAATGGCGCATACCACCTGTGTTTTCAGACAGATTTTTGACCGGTTACAGCAAGAAAAGGAACATCTATGCATATTGCAGCTGGACCAGAGTAAAGCGTTTGACCGGGTTGACAGAGGCTACATGTGGGCTGTTTTAAAATTCCATGGATTGCCAGAACAGCTGATCAAGCTCCTACAGGCACTTTACATGAACGCGCAGGTTACACCAAACGTCGGAGGGTGTCGAGGGTCGCCATTTCCAGTACCCACGGGGGTTAGACAAGGATGCCCTCTCAGTCCTCTCCTGTACGTCTTGACACTAGATCCTCTTCTTAGGGCGTTGCAGAGAGATCGGTTCATCAGAGGAATTTTTCCCCACGGTTGTCCGGAGTATCGCATCACCAGTCTAGCCCACGCTGACGATTGTTACGTCATCCTCCGGAACACAGAGGAACTGCTAAAGGTGCGAGAACATTTACGGCGCTACGAAATTGTTTCCGGAGCAAAGGTGAACGAGCTTAAAAGTCAGATTTACGATCTCGACGGGCGGACGGGAAGAATGGAAGTGACTCCCATGGTGCCTACGGAGAAGGATCATAGAGACCGTGAGGAGCTGGAAGGACAGGTAGAAGGAAAGGAGAACAGACAGCATGACGACGAAGGAGGGAGCGGGACAGGAACGGGGATGCTGTCTCTGAAGATCCTGGGAGTCACCTTTTCTTTGAGAGCTGATGGCTGGAGGGATAATTGGATTGTATGGCAACAGCGAGTGTTGGAAAGACTGGACAAGTGGAAGACATGGAGATTATCCACAGCACAAAAAGTTCAATATTTTGCCATATATTGCATTCCAGCTGGCAATTACCTAGCGACAGTTTACCCTCCGCCGGAATCTACAGTAACCATCATCACCAGAGCGGTTTTTAAGTGGATTTTCGGGACGCTCCACTTACCGCTTGCGAGAGTAGTCGTTCAGAGAGGACACGGAGAAGGAGGTCTTGGGTTACCGGAGATTGGACTGTGGTTCCTATCCATCTTTCTCGTTTTTAACTGTGGAACTTGGCAGCAGAATGCGACGGGCTTGATTACGCAAGAAATGTACACCAGACAGTTCTTTATGGACAGTTGGGTAGACACCAGATGGGCAAAACGATGGTGGAAAGAAGGCTCTCTGCCGACCCGCTTGACGGCTTCGATGAAAGTACAGCTTCCTGACTTTATGGTTGAGGTAGCAAAGGGGATACAGAAACATGGCATCGAAGCCTCAGAAGTCAAGGGAACTAGCCCGGGAACTAAAGGAGTTACCGGAAAGTTGTACTGGACTGTTATGCACCGAAGTCGGTTGGTACCCTATGATGAAGAGAGACGGAAGAAGGAGACGCTTTCTTCGTATTTGAGGAACCAGATCTTTCCTATCCCCACCTTCGGTGACCGGACCATACCTTATGCCCTACGGGATCTTCGTTGGAGGACTTACCATCAGATATTATATGTGGGAAGTAAAAAGTTTGGGGCGACAGAAGATCAACAGCGTTGCCCCAGGGTGCTTTGTAGGTCTTTGAATCCACATACCAACATTCCTGAGACCATCCCCCATGTTGTGAAGGAGTGTGTAGCTGTAAGGAGGTCGTGGGCAGGAGTAGCCAGAGCATTGCAATGGCCTTTTCTGATATCACAACACTGGGAAACGATTGTCTCGGGATTGGAGCCGACAGAAGGGTTTGGGAATCCCAGGGAGCAGGGGGGCTGTCCGGGTGAGAAGGCTGGTATTAAGGTTCCTTGGGCACTGGTTAGGTTAGTGAATCTCATCTTTGTTAGTACTGTGATGAAAAACAGAAGGGAGGAGGTGTATACCAAAAAGGCAGTACCCTTAGTTGAAACGGTACATACTGTAACAGATTATTTGGCGAAAATTAAAAGGTGGGAAGAAAAGAGGATGAAGGGCGTGAAGTGGCTGAGCAGGTGGAGGTGGTTTCATGAGATCAACCCGCCAGTTCCTTGAAGTCAGATATAATTGCTTCCTACCTTGACTTCTCTCAAGTTGGATATGTCAGGTCCAGTGTATATCTAAACTGTACTGACTCCATTTTCTAATGCTTCTAGTGTTTGAGTATTCTCTTCCCAGGTGCACCAGTTCCCAGGCAGCATTCCCACCGGAGGAGACTGTTTTGTCTAACACCGTTCCACCAAGCATTGGCCTTGAAGGAGAGCAGCTTCCCAGGACTGAGAGATGTTGTTTTGAGAACTGTGGGGGGAGGCTGATCCAGATGGGTATTGTTACTCTGTATCTTATGCTTGCTCTTCATTGGTAACAATGATCATGTACCATCCTGATTCTCCTATTCAGGACAGTGGACTATAATGGACCTTTTCTGCAGTAAAGTTTCCTTTTCCAAACAATGGACTTGTGTTTGCTTCTGAAGGGAACCCTGTAGTGAGTGCCTTATTTAGCCACAGTCTGACATTTTTGTTACCAATCATGTCTGAGTCGGGCCCAGCGGAATCCAAGGTTGTCCCGGACAGGGATCCTTTGTTTGATCCGTATGCGTCTCCCGACAATCAACCTGTGCAAGCCCAAGACTCCCAGGAGCTGGGAGCAGCCGGGAACGGAACCGGAGCCTCCACTTCCACCCCGCCTCTCATCGACCTCAGTACTCGGGCCGAGACCGAAGCCAACCTCGGGGCAAGGCCGAAAGCGACTGCTCTCCCTTTGATTTCGGTACCCACCCCGTCGGAGTGGGGAGCCAGACCCCGAGAAACCAGAGAGCGTCGGGCAGGTGGACTCCATCCACTATTTTCGATGGAAGGGCGCCGAAGCCTAGGAACCGTCCCGGAGCTAGACAGCAGCCAACCATGGCGATATTGGAACAGGACGTCCGAACAGGCGGAGGGGGACACGTCTCGCCGCGGCGCCCTGAGTTGGGATTACTCCGAACTTGTTTCGTGGAAAGAGCCAACGGAGGTCCCTGAACAAAGTTGGGAGCAGATACAAGGTCGCACCTATGTGGTGGATACCAGCATCTCGGCCGTGACGGGTATGGCCAAGGGAATCCTAGCTGCGAGATCGAGAGTCGTCCAAGGGGACCCTCCTCCTTGGGGCCCCTTGTCCCCGGTGAGTGCAACGAATGAAGCTTCCATAAGCGAGCAACCGGGGGCAAGTCGAATGCAACAGTTAGAAGCTAAACTGATGGATATGGAAGAAAGTTTGGCTCATGCCATCCATTTAATTTCGGCAATGGGAGCAGGGGAAAGACTGTCCCCTGAAGAGATGGCGGTACAGATAGCTACCCTTCAAAGTGTTATCTCCTATCCGATGGAGAATGTCCAGCAGCGGCCGTCACCTACCGGTGAAGGAGACACCCATCCGGGCGAAACGGGAGAGCAACCCAAGGAACTTCCAGCACAGCAGGAAATTCCACCGAGCAAGGGAGACCCGGTTGAGCCACCCGGAGAGACCCCCACCGAACTTCCTAACCAGGCAGGGGATGCGCCGCCAGACGGGACTCCCGTTGAGAGGCCTATGGAAGGGGAAGAAAAGCCCAGTGATACACCGGTGAGACCCCCTCTTACTCCTTCTATAACGGTCCGGCTGGACCAAGCGGGAGCACACGCGGCTCCATCTGAGGAGGGAGCCCCTCGTCAACCGCGAGACATTGTCCCCGCCGGGCAACCTACGGGGGACGGTCTAACAGCGCCAAGAGGCCAGCCGCTGCTTCCCAGATTAACAACACCCGGAGGGGCAAGCCCGCGCGGCCTTCCACCGGTTCAACCCTCGCCGCTGCGGCCTCTCTCACCTCGACCGCAGCTCATACTGCCGCAGCAGCCCCAGGACCAGCCCGTTTTACCACCCCCGAACCAACCGGGACGGCCTGCACCACTACGACACCTTCAACCCCCTCCACAGCGGCCAATTTCCACTCTTCCACACCAACCTCCTCCACCTCGACAGCTGCCACTAACGCCTCCCGTGTTACCGGCCAGACCGAGACTGCCGCCTCCTGCTCGCCTGCCACTACAGCCTCCGGCCCAACCAAGACCAACCCCGACACAGCAACCACGGCAACCTCCGCCCGCACAACCAGCCCAACCCCAGCCGGCACCGCCGGTTCAACCGCCACCCGTACAGCAGGCACCGTTGCCCCGTCCGAGACTCCAGTTACCTCCTCCTGTGCCTCAGGCGCAACTAAGACTGCCGATGGACTTTTACCCAGCGCCTGCTCCGAGACAGGAACTCCCGATGGGTTGGGTGAAGCTGGAAACCACCTTCGATGGGGATCCATCCAAATTGGGATTTTTCCTAGTCCAAGTGGTACAGTTTTTCAACCGGTGGGGGCACCTCTTCGGCAGTGAGGCCAGTCAAATCGAACATCTTGGATCTCGTTTACAGGGCAAAGCAGCAGACTGGTATGTAGGACTATACAATGTCGGGGCCCCAGAACTTGATACTCTTCAGGGGTTAGTGGATGCTATCCGAGCGCAATATGAAGACCCCTTAGAAGAAACCCGGGCCCGAACAGAATTGCAAGCCATCAAACAAGGCAGCATGTCAGCAAGAGACTATGTCACAAAATTCCGGCAATTAGCTGCCAAGTGCCCTAGGTGTGAGGAGTCCACCAAGATTATTCTGTTCAAACAAGGCCTTAACCCGAGACTTTTGGACAGAGCTCTCATGCAAGACAATCCCCCCACGTTGTTAGGGTGGATCCAACTTGTTTGCGAAGTAGAAAATCGCATGTTGGAAGTCCGTTTGGTTGAACAACAACAACAAACGGGACAAAGAAGATCATTGACCTTACAGAGGGGAACACGGGGAGCTAGCTACGCCACCCGTGGAGCGAGAGATGCTAGATGGCAACAAGGGCTGTGTTTGCAATGCGGACAGGCTGGTCACTTTGCAGCACAATGCCCTTACCGGCCTGTGCAAAGACCTCCGCTCCAATTACGGCGTCCAACCCTTGCTCCGTTTCCTACGCTCCAACGCCCGACTCCAGCACCCCGAGCAAATAGAGGCCGCGGCGCTGCCCAAAGGCCAGCCTCGGAGAGAGGGCTGGAAGCGGAAGAAATCATGGAATACGATCCCGCTTCCCCAACCGCAGAAGCTAATCCAGAAAGTCCCCAGTCGGGAAACGAAATGGATCTGTCGTGAAAGGACCCAAACGACAGATCCGCCCTAAGCCCGTCCCTGCACGGAACCGGCCGCCTGGGTCCATCTTATTCATGCCAGTGACTCTAATCAACCCAGAGAGGAAGATGCATATTCGGGTGCAAGCTCTTATTGACTCGGGCTGCTCAAGAGACATCATTGCCCCTGCTCTAGTCAATGGACTAGTCCTACCAACTCGGGATCTACAAAACCCAGTAATCTTTGAGCAAATGGATGGTACCAACATGAATCCTGTAACAACTGAAACCATCCCAGTGATCACAGGCATGGGACAACATTGGGAGAAGAGGTCCTTTGTCATCAGCTCGACTGCCAAGTACCCGTTAATTTTAGGCAGCAAATGGCTATGTGATCACAATCCCTACATAGACTGGGCACAAGGATGTATTACCTTCAGTCATACCAACTGCAAAAATCACCGTTGGAATCAAAACTGGGGCGAAGATCCGACTCATAAAGAAAAGGCCCTTCTCACCCAAGAAGAAGTCAACCAAATACCCGAACCGTACTGGCCTTTTCTAAATGCTTTCTCTGAAGAGGAAGCAGATACTCTACCCCCGCACCGACGAACGGACTGTGCGGTAGAAATTCTACCCGGAGCCTCACTGCCCAAAGGACGACTTTATCCCATGAGTCTCCATGAACGCGAAGAGCTCCGGAAATTCATCGACACCAACCTCCAACGAGGGTTCATCCGCCCAGCCGCTAGCCCCCACGCCGCTCCAGTCCTCTTCGTGAAAAAGAAGGATGGGGGACTTCGACTGTGCACAGATTTCCGAGGCTTGAATGCAGTGTCCACCAACAACGCCTATCCTATACCGCTCATCCGAGACCTTCTCAACGTCGTGGCCCAAGGTAAGATCTTTACGAAATTAGATCTAAAAGATGCTTACTTCCACGTTCGTATCAAGGCAGGGGATGAGTGGAAAACCGCTTTCAATACGCCCCTCGGACAATATGAATACTTAGTTATGCCTTTTGGTTTGACGGGAGCCCCGTCCGTATTCATGTCCATGATAAACGAAGTTCTACACGAATTTCTGTACAAAGGGGTGGTAGTGTACCTTGATGATGTGTTAATTTACTCAGACACCGAGGAAGAACATATTCAAACGGTACGAAAAGTTTTAGCCACCCTGATGAAGAATAAGCTGCCCATCAAACTGTCCAAATGTGAATTCCATAAAACCGAACTCACTTACCTCGGGTATTGTATATCCCAAGAAGGCCTGAAAATGGATCCAGCCAAAATACAGGCGATCCAGGACTGGCAGAAACCCACCACCCGTAAAGAACTGCAATCCTTCCTGGGTTTTGCCAACTTCTATAGAGACTTCATAGCAAATTTCGCCCAAATCACGCTCCCTTTAACAGACTTGCTGAAAACCAAAGATAAAGGGGACCAAGCTAAAAAACCCTCTGCCAAACTGCAATGGACCCCCGATTGCCAAACGGCCTTCGATTGTCTAAAAAAGCAATTTGTAACGGAACCCATCCTCTCCCACCCCAACGAACAATCCCCTTTCATAGTACAGGTTGACGCCAGCGATACGGCGATAGGGGGGGTTTTACTGCAGAAGGGGGAGGATGGCAGGCTGCGGCCGTGTGCTTTCTTGTCTAGAAAATTTTCGGAGGCGGAAAGGAATTGGAATGTGTGGGAGAAGGAGGCCTTTGCCGTAAAAGCGGCCCTTACTAACTGGAGACATTGGCTGGAGGGGGCGCGGTACCCTTTCGAGGTCTGGACGGATCATAAAAATCTGGAGGCCCTCCGAAGCCCACGCAGACTGAATGCCAAGCAATTGCGATGGGCGGAATTCTTTTCCAAATTCAACTTCACTCTAAATTATCTCCCAGGCAAAACTAACTTTTTGGCAGACGCCCTATCGCGCATGCCCCAACATAAGAGCAAACGGGAGGAGACTGTCGACACTGTCTTCTCGCCTACGCAACTTGGGGGCGTGGTGACTACTCGCAGCCGTGCCAAGCAGCCCCTCCCGGCCAACCAAGAGTGGAAGTCGAAACTTAAAACTGAGGTGGAGAAGGAGGGGGATAAGGCTCCGCGAAGCAAACTAACCCAAGCCCCACAAGGGGATTGGCTAGCCGGGAGCAAATTTTATGTCCCAGACAGCCTCAGACTGGAAGTTTTGCAGCGCTGTCATGACGCTCCCACTGCTGGACATTATGGGTATCTGAAAACTTTGCACCTAATCCAAAGACAATTCTGGTGGCCGGGCATGCGCAAAGACATTTCCCAATACGTTAGTTCCTGTCCTATTTGCCTCAGCGCCAAAACCAGAAAAGGGAAGCCTCCGGGTCTCCTGCAACCATTGGAAACGCCAAACAGACCCTGGGAAATAATATCTATGGACTTTATCACTGATCTACCTATCTCAAAAGGACATAATTGCATTTTAGTGGTGGTAGATCTGTTCTCCAAACAAGCTCATTTTATCCCCTGTACTGCTATACCCTCCGCTCGAAAACTAGCAGATTTGTTTCTAAAACACATCGTAAAATTACATTCTTTTCCGTCCAAGGTGATTTCGGATCGCGGCGGACAGTTCGTTGCCAACTTCTGGCGGGAGCTTTTGAAAATGTTGAATATTGAACAAGGCATCAGTTCAAGCCACCACCCACAAACCGACGGGCAATCCGAAAAAACAAACCAAATTTTAGAACAGTTTCTTCGTTGCTACATTAATTTTCAACAAGATAATTGGGTGGACCTTCTCCCTCTGGCCGAGTTCTCTTATAACAACAGTGTACACGCTTCAACGGGGGAGGCCCCCTTCAAAATTGTCTACGGGACTCACTTCAATCCCTTCCCGTTGGATGCCCCCCCTCTCCATTCCTCTAAATCGCCAGATGTATCTTCGTGGTGGGGGGAGGCGGCGCAGCAATGGGATCTTATTAAGAAGCACCTTGAAAAAGCCAAACTGGATTACAAAAAATACGCAGACCGCCATCGTGCGGCCGAATGGGAATTACAACCCGGAGATCATGTGTATATTTCCACAAAAAATCTAAGACTTGCTCAGACCAGCCGCAAACTCGCTCTGAAATTCCTAGGACCTTTTCCTGTGCGCAAGATAATAAATAAAGTGACTGTTGCTGTAACTCTGCCCAAGAACCTGCGCCATGTGCATGATACGTTCCATGTCAGTCTTCTAAAAAGAGCTCCCACCGACAACAAATGGCACGTCAGAGCTCCACCCATTCCAACGTTGATTGACGACCAAACACACTATGAGGTACAACAAATCTTGGACTCTAAACTCAAACGAAATCAGCTTTTTTACCTCATTAGGTGGAAGGACTTTGATTCTGGTTACGATGAATGGGTGAACTCTGCACATGTTCATGCTCCTAGATTAACCAAAGCTTTTCATACTCGCTATCCATATAAGCCAGGGGGGGATTTGTTTTAAGGGGGGCAGAATGTCAGGTCCAGTGTATATCTAAACTGTACTGACTCCATTTTCTAATGCTTCTAGTGTTTGAGTATTCTCTTCCCAGGTGCACCAGTTCCCAGGCAGCATTCCCACCGGAGGAGACTGTTTTGTCTAACACCGTTCCACCAAGCATTGGCCTTGAAGGAGAGCAGCTTCCCAGGACTGAGAGATGTTGTTTTGAGAACTGTGGGGGGAGGCTGATCCAGATGGGTATTGTTACTCTGTATCTTATGCTTGCTCTTCATTGGTAACAATGATCATGTACCATCCTGATTCTCCTATTCAGGACAGTGGACTATAATGGACCTTTTCTGCAGTAAAGTTTCCTTTTCCAAACAATGGACTTGTGTTTGCTTCTGAAGGGAACCCTGTAGTGAGTGCCTTATTTAGCCACAGTCTGACAGGATAGACATCTGTTGTATAACTTAATTCTTCTTTTTCTTTTTCTTTTATTTCCTTAATTAGTAAAAAGTGAAAAGTTGATAGTTAATAGTTGATAGTTCATAGTTCATAGTTAATAGTTAATACTGAATAAAGTTAATAAAGTTAATACAGTTAATAAAGTTAATAAAGTTAATAAAGTTTGAAACATGAACAGCCTGAATGTTGATGGCTTACATTTATGTCGATGCTTGATGCTTAATGCTTTATGCTTAATGTTAATATTTAATGGTGATATTTAATGCTAGAAATATTTAGATGCCTATATTAATATGTAATATGTACGTATGTAGGTATGTATGTATGTATTAACTGTATTTATTGTTTCAATCGTAATTATGCATCTTGGAATTTCTTGCTTACAGTTTGTTGTAGAATGGTTATTATTAAATAAAAAATCTATTTTCCTAAAAAAAAAAAAATCTATTTTCCTAACCCTAACCCTAACCCTGACCCTAACCCTAACCCTAACCCTAACCCTAACCCTAACCCTAACCCTGATTGTCCTGATTTTGATCCTAACGTTTCCGAGGACGCTGAAGAACGATCTCGAAAATTTGAGAAATATCTGGAAACTAATATGGACCTAGCTAAGTCTCCTAGAGATATTAGGAAGACTTGTCAGTCTCCTGTGCTCAGCAAGACAGCTATAGTTAAGATGCCTACACCAGAAAAGAATAAACTTAAGGTACTGAGAGAACAATACCTTAGAATGAAAGAAGAGAAACGTTTGGCCAGAGAATGTGATGAGAAGACATCATACAGTTTTGACTTGTATTCAAGGCGAGATGATATTGAGGGTGAGTTGAAGAATTCTACGGACCCTGATGAGCGGGCCGAACTGATGGAGGAGTGGAAGGAGGTGGATGCATTGATGCAAATGGATGGAGGTACAAAGTCTTTAGCATACGAACTGAGTGTGGCTTGTCGTGAGGAACTGAAGCAGTTAGTGCAAGCATATGACCGACAGGAGGAGAGGGCGGCTCGTGAAGAGGCAGCTCAATACCTTGCGCAGAAGAGGATGCGAGTATCCCCAGAGGGTCACCCAGAAAAGAAGAGGATGAGAAATCGGATGACTCAGTCTCCAGTGCCATCCAAGCAAAATGAGTCACCGGTACCCTCTACAACGGGAACAGATACTGATATGGAAACAGACGGGGAAGTTAAAAATGCATCACGAAATACAAGGGAGGCGAATCTGTTGCAAAAAGGAAAGCTGCAACCGATGTCTAAAGCCTTTGACATCCTAGTTCCCAAAGAGATGCAGAAAATAGATCTAGCCAAGTTTTGGGCCTTTTTGGTAGGTCACGTGGCTTTGCCTATAGTGGACACTGTGACGTTGAAGAAGAAGAGCAAAGATGTTATGATTGGTATGCTGGACAAGCAGAGGACAGTGCTTGTGGACTGTTTGACCGGGAAGATAGAACCTGAGCCTCAAGCTTTGGAGAAAGCCGCTTACGCTAAATCTCTGACTGTGAAAGTTGTTGATAGGTTTGTTATTGGTCGGAAAGGTCGTACATCTATGGAAACCTATCCCGATTGGCTGTCTGAGGAAGGACTTAAGGATACTTTGCGGATTTTTCGGAGGTATGCGGAGGAAAGCGTACAGAAGGAGTTTGCGGGCATTTACTACTGCCCCGATGATGAAAACTCTGAACTTACTTATGAGGACTGGGCGGCCTGGTGCGAGCAGGCTTTCTACTGGATCGACGTTCGACTTCGGAGGATGGATCGGGCGATGGAACCCACGGGAATGGGAAACAAGACTGGAGACAAGGGACCATCTGAAGGGAAGGCCGCGGTAAAGACGGATAGTCCGGCGGTCGTTCCATCACAAGCCCAGATCACCACAATGACTGAGATAAAAGAGGCCCAGATTGGAAATCAGGGAGACTCTGGTTTACAGGGTCTCCCGGAAACGGGTGAGGTTTTAGTTGCCGTTTCCTTGCCCAGAATCAGCAAGACGCTTTTTACAGAAAAGGGCGGGGGAGGTCAGGGTGGGAGGGGAAGTGGAATGGACGCTGAGGGGACTAGTGAGGATGATGGGGGTTTGTCAGGGGTGGAGTCTGCTCCTGCCTCGGATGGGGAACTGGAGGGTATTCCAGCTTTGGAAGATGAACAAAGGGGAGGGAAACAAGATTGGGAAGTGGAAGGACTAGTCCTTGGGAAGACAGGTGTGCAAGAGTTTCCTGAGGGAGGGTATGCAGAGAGAACAGAAGGACTAGATATTCAAAGCAATGAAGGAGAAGGTGGGTGTGACAGGGAAGAAAGGAGGGAAATACAAAAAGTGGGGGTACCGGGGTTGACAGAGGCACAACCCCCTCGAGGGGTAGTTGATAGGGAAGATACTGGGCCTGCGGGCGTTTTTGCTTTCTCTCTTACAGTTGAGCCTCGGTTGTCACAGACAGAGGCAGGAGGGAACAGAACTTTGGATGGAGCGGCTCCTGACCAAAAGGGACTAAATGGAGCAATTTCTACTCACGATGAGAGGAACCAAAATAGGATTGCTAGCCCTGTGACTACTCCTATTGGGACTGCTGCTCCTGGGACTGCTGCTTCTGGGATGTTTGCTCCTTTGATTTTGGAAGATGTTGAAAGGACAAATACGATGGGACTGCACGAGACTCGTTCAGGGGAGATAACGGCAATGGACATTAGTTCTACTGCATTATTTTCTGTAAGTAAACTCCATGTGGACCTGCCTGCAAGACCTCTGGGAGCCTTGCAGAAAGAACCTCCCGTGAATAAGGTTAATAATGTTACAAAAGGCACAAAGGCAGGGGAGGGATTGAGTATAGGGTCAACTACGACTACTGCAGATGATTTGAACCCCCAGGCAGTTCCAACCACATCAGGTAGAAGCTCTGTGTTAGCCTCAGGGTTGTCTTATGCCCAAATGCTTAAGGGCCCAGCAGGGAAACAAAAAGGGACAACGGGACCAAGGGGAGGAGAGAATATCGGGGAGCCTCTTAGACGTCGGGTAGATTTTGAAAAGGAGAAATTGGAGGATGAGGAATTCCTGGAAGAGTTCTTTAATATGAGGGAACAAGAAGAGTCTGAATTTGATCCTAGGCAGAGATTCGTGGTTCGCTTTAGATATAAAGGAACAGACCCTACAAAATTGACAGAGGAATACATGATGGATGCTCTGCTAGAATGTTTAAAAGTTTCCCCCCAGGACATACTAGCTGTTCTTATGCCCCCTGGTCTGAAAGAAACAGACGTATGTTTTGTGACTGAGCGGGCTTATCAATATTTCTGGCAAGTACTTAAGGCGTTCCAACAATCTGAGAGGAATCCCTTTTCTGACTTTGATGTGGTGCCCCTATTTAGAGGCGAGTCGAGAGTTCTCACTGTTGCCTTTTGGACCACTAACATTCCGGAGGAGGATGTTGAGCGATGGCTAGAGAGACATTGCAAGGTGTTGCTAACCCCCCGGAAAGCCATAAATGCGTGGAATGTGTGGAAAGGGGAGTATAAGGCAGTCGTGTCATTACAGAGGGACCACCGTAGCAACATCAGGCACGTTCCAAAGTACTTTTACTTAGGGGGTGACAGAGGTGTAACGAGATATAGTGGGCAGCCTCCTGCTTGTTTCCAGTGTGGAGGTTTTGATCACATTCGACAAGATTGCACGTCGCCTTTGTGTGCCGCTTGCGGAAGGAGGGGCCACGATTCAATCCGCTGTACTTACGAGGTTACCTGTAATTTGTGTGGTGGGGAGGGACATACTTATTTACTGTGTCCAGATGCTTATTATAACCGGGCTTACCCTGAGGCTTACCAAAAACTTAGGCTGGCCCATGTCCATAAACAGAAGTCCCCTCAGGATACAGCTACTGAGGAGGAGAGACCCTCTGTGAATCAGGAAAGCACAATGCAAAAACAGAGGCAGGATGACGGGGAGGAGGGAGGATGGACACAGGTGAGAGGATCATCCCGAGGTAAGGTGAGGAGAGGGATATACTCTGTTACCCAGAAGTTAGTACCTAATAACAGAAATAGATTTGGAATACTGGGAGAGTGCGAGGAGATGGAGACTGAGTCACAAGCAGGAGGAGGAAGAGGTGGTGAGATTCAGACGGTGAGGCCCAAAGCTAGAAGGGAGACAAAAAGGGAGACAAAAAGGGAGGCTCAGATTGAGACAAAGAAGTCACTTTTCCGTACCATGGAGGATATGAGTGAGAAGGAACTCGAGGTGTGGCGTAATGAAACTAAGGAGAAGTTGGAGGGAGTGACTCAGAAGCTTCGGCAGTGGGAGGAATCTGGAGGGTCTCAGGAGGAGGGAAAGAGGTTGAAGGACAAACAGCAATTTTGGAGGGATGAGATCAATTTTTTAGCATGTGAAATAGAAAAAAGAATGGAACGAAGGGCGAGAGAAGGTGAATCTTCACAGACACAGGAAGTGGATTTGGAGATGGTAGTAGAGGAACAGGGGGAGGAACAGAAAAGAGGTGGAAACAAGGGACAAAGTAAAGACAAGAAACCAAGTAAAGGAGAGGAAAGGGAGCAAGGAGAGGAAAGAGAGCAAAGAGGTGCCTCAGCAGTGTCGTCCCGAGAGTCTTCCCCCTCTGTTAATTTACAAAAGGACTATACGGTGAAGTTCGGACCCTCGCCTCCCCCCCGTAAGACAGGGGAACCCCTTGGTAACCCCCCTGGAACTTAAGTTTACCTTTACCCTTTACTCCTTTAAGTTAGGCCACACCTGCTATGATTTAGTAGGGGGTGGAAATAAAGAGACAGAAGCAGAAAATACAATTAAAGTGAAGTAAGTTTATTCTTACGAGTGTTGAAGTCTTTATGTACTTTCTTTATGTACCTTGTTTTTCTTCAGTACTGTTTTCTTCATTACTGCATTCTTCGTTACTGTAACGTTCAAATTTCAAAGTGTAAAGTGCAAAGTGCAAAGTTTTAATGTTCTTTATTGGTTTTTATTGTTCTTTAATGTTCTTGATTGTTCTTTAAAGCTTTTTCTCGTGTGTATGTAGAATGGTATTTATAAATAAAAAATCTATTTTCCTAAAAAAAAAAAAAACTATTTTCCTAACCCTAACCCTAACCCCACCCACCTTGAATAGCAGACGTGCGATCAAGGAGCTCTCACTTCCTGGTTTGGATTTTCGCTTTTTTTACCTATTAGATCTCTGAGAAAAATTTCAATTTTGGTCAGACTTTGTTCCTAAGGGTACTCCCATCAGGGGGTGCAAATATGGAGCCCCCCCTCCTGGGGGGGACCCCCAAATTAAGATCGAATTTTTGCCTATAGAAGACAATGGAGACAATGGAGACCATGCTTCCCAGCATGGCCTACAAGAAAAAGGCTTCGACCTTCATCTGCTGCCATCCGCTTTGGGAGTCGCGCCTTCTGACGTCATGGACAGTAAGGATGTTCAAGGGCCCCTGGGGAATATAGACTGGACCTCCGTTTTGGGTTTTGACCCCTCCCAGAAGACCCCTGCCGCTTTAAAGGAGAATCCCTTTTCCCTATTGCTTTCAATGGAACAAGCAACAGGAGAGGCAGCTGTAACCTTAGAGGGGTCCGGGGATGACCTGGCCCTGGACGTGGTGGGTGAGAGTTTGAATGACACCTTTACTCCTGAGGAGACCCAGAGCACTCGAAAACCCGTTACACGTGGCCCTACTCTTGAGGAGACCTTTTCTTCTAAGAACACCCTGGCCTCTGGGAAGGCTGTTACACGCGTCCTTACTCACGAGGAGACCTTTGCTCCTAAGCAAGAATTGGATGCTGGGGAGGCTGTCACACGTGTCCTTACTTGTGAGGAGACCTTTGCTCCTATGCAAGACATGAATGTTGGGGAAACTGTTACATGTATCCTTACTCACGAGTAGACCTTTGCTCCTAAGCCAGACTTGAATGCTGGGGAAGCTGTTACACGTGTCCTTACTCATGAGGAGACCTTTGCTCCTAAGCAAGGCCTGAATGGTGGGGAGGTTGTTACACATGTCCTTACTCATGAGGAGACCTTTGCTCCTAGGCAAGTCCTGAATGCTGGGAAGGCCGTTACACATCTCCTTACTCACGAGGAGACCTTTACTCTATGCAAATCCTGAATGCTGGGAAGGCTGTTACACATGTCCTTACTCACGAGGAGACCTTTATAACTCAGGAGGCCCAGAAGACTGAGAACGTTATTACACAGGTCCTTACTCACGAGGAGACCTCTACTCCCTTTCCTGATTCTGACTCACCAGTGTGTTGTGATGTGATGGACCCGCTTGCTGACCCGGATGTTGACACGGCTGAACCAGATATGCAATCTATTAAAAGCCGAGATACACTTCCAATAACAGCAGCTGTGCAAATGGAGAAACAAGGACAGGCCCTTAAACAGACAGGGGGCCCCTCCCACAGCACTGAATTTCAGGAAGACATACAGCAGTCAAGACTCTACCCTGACCAAGGGAGTGCCTGTCAGCAAACGCAAGAGGGCGCTTGTCTGGACGCTAAGGTGCACAGCGTGCGTAGGACTCGACGAAGAATCCTCATGGGGACTGTTGCCCCTGTTGTGGCTCAGGAATCGGACAGTGACATAGAGGATACAGAAGACCGTCGCAGTGACCGTCGTTCCAAAACCTATGAAGATTTCCTGAGAATGCAAATGGGCCTGGGGAAATCTCCTGCGTCCTCAAAGACTGCCTTGGGAGGAGACGGGGTTCAGAGGGAAGGAAAGATCCCTTCTCAGACTCTCTCTGATGGTGAAGCAGAAAAACAAATGGACGATTCTCATAATGCTGAGCTTCAAACGCATGATACTGAGGCGCCTGCTCCTCAGGGGACACAAGGAACCCAATTAACTGGTAAACAAGAAAATGAAGACCTCAAGAGTGTTTTGGAGTCTTACCTTGCAGAGATCCAGCAGGGTCACAAGGACCATATAGATATCAAAAATAAACAACAACAGCTGCAGGCTGATCTTGAGCTTGCTGAAGGCAAGGCTGAAATTAAAAAGTTGAAGAAAAGAGGATAGCTTCTGAGGAACATAGAAAATGATCTTAATCGCAGACAGAGCATCGCCAAACAAAAGATTCTGGAAACCTTGCAGAGGATTAAGGAAAAGGGTCTAACTACCTGGAGATCTGATGTCTGCTCTTATCAGAAAGTGATATCCGTGTTGGAGAACGACCAACTAGAAACGGATACGATGACTGAAGCACTGAAAGAGATTGGAACCTTGTCCCCTGTGCCCGGAGGCTTGTGGGACCTGGTGGAGGCACCCTCTCCTGAATCTGGCCCTCCACAGAAACAGAAAAAACAGGAGGTGGAAGAGGACTCCTTGCAGGGTGAGCCTTCCACAGAATCTATGTCCTCTTGCTGTCATGCTATGTCACCGATGTCACGAGAAGAGATAGAAGGCCTTCTCAGGGAAGTTTTGTCGGAAGAGGACAATGCTGAGAACTCAGGGAATGCCTCTGAGCCTACTCCTGCTCATTCTCGATTGAGATCTATGCGGGACAACTCTCAGGGCTCGCGACGTGTTAGGGAGACTAAACTGTTGGACTCGTGGGCAATGACCACAACTGGCCCGATTTCAGGAGGACTAAGTCTTTTAAACCCTGATAATTGTGTCAAATTAGATCTAGTAAAGTTTTGGGGTTTCCTCTTGCTCCATGTGGCTTTACCGGATGTATCCACCATCAGCCTAGATAAACGGAGTAAAGACTGTATGTTGAAGATGCTGGACCGGTTACACCCCACCTTGATGGATTTCCTGACCAGGAAAGCAGAACGCACTCAGGACTTTATAGACAAAGTGATGTATGCTCACTCCTTGTCGGTTAAGATTGTCGAACGCTTTGTGATCGGGAGGAAAGCTCGAACATCTTTAGAGAACTACCCCTCCTGGCTGTCGGAAGGGGGGCTGATGTCCCTTTTACGAGAAGTCTTACGGGTATGGGAAGCCCAGCCGTCGGTGGATGTAACTGATGTGCATGACTCCTTGGGAGAGCCGCCTACGGAAATGACTTCAGAGGCCTGGAAGGAATGGTGTAGGCAGGCGGTCCATGCCCTCAAGGTGAGGACTCAGAACTTGAGATCAGAGGCAGATACTCAAAGAAAGATCTGCGACTCTGTTCGGACAGGGGAAGCCCCTCCCCAGAGTGAGCGGCGAAGTGTCCCTTTTGAAAACCCTATTAACACGCTGCCCAGTTCTGTGAACCTGGATGAGCCTGTTCTCGACAGTGGGAGCCGAGACACCCCGGCGATCAGACTGAAGACCTCGGCTGGGACCTCAACGAGCAGTGCCGTTTCTGATCTCCAGGGGGACCCTGAATTTCAGAGTCCCCCACAAACAGTGATCGAAAGAAAACACATGGGGCTGATTTCTGGGACCGATCCTCCTTTGCCTATACCACAAAGGGGAAAGAAGGGACAGAACTTGAAGTCTTAAACATCGCAACAAACTGTACTGATCCCTAGAGACTGGCGATCTGAGGAGAAGACCGCAAACTTTCCTGGACACTGTCAAAGGGAAGAGAAGGAGCCTGCTCACGAAAGAGTTGAAATTTGACTTAAACAATCAGATGTGAGTCAAACTTCTGTCCTTCCATGCCCTGTAAACCCTCCCTCAGGACGCTTGGGAGTCCTGAGCGATGGTGTGGCCTTGGAAAGGGGGATATGTCATGATGAGCTGACCAAAGATGACTTAATGTTGATGAGACGAAAGCTGGAGGGGACTTGCCTTCACATAGTCGTGCAGACCCACAGCCTATACACACCTCTGGGGATGGAGTGGTAAGGGGAGCAGAGGTACCTTTGTCACCAGGGGGTCACCCGATGCCACGACCGACCAAGTCTTATGCACAGATGTTACGAGGGGGAAACTATCGTGCTGGAGGTCAAGAGGAGAAAAGAACCCAGAAAGGGGCAGAGGAAACACAGAGAGATTTGCCTCGCAGGGTTTTGGATTATGAAAAGGAGAGGTTAGTGGATGAAATGTTCTTGGAGGAATTTTTCCAGGAGAGGGAGGAGGAAGACGAACAAGATCCTAGACAACGTTTCGTTGTTCGTTTCCATTATAAAGGTATGGACTCGGAAAAACTAAAAGAGAAATACATGATAGAGACGCTTTTGTTGGGTTTCCTACAGGTCCCTAAATCTGATCTACTGGCCATGATCATGCCCCCGGGTTTTCGGGAAACAGATGTATGTTTAAAATCAGAAAGGGCTTACCAAGCGTTATGGGGACGGATTACAGAGGCGCACAAATATGGACATGGCATGCTGGAAGACTATGATGTTATACCGTTATTCAGAGGAGAATCCAGGGTCCTTACACTTTCCTTTCGGACGACCAATGTTCCGGAACAAGATGTAGAAAGGTGGCTGGAGAGATACTGTAAGGTTCTTGTCCCTCCACAGAAGAGGCTGAATGAGTGGGGAGTGTGGGGTGGAGAGTATAAAGCGGTTATCTCTTTGTTTAGAGATGGTAGAAGTAATCTCAGGCATCTCCCAAAGTATTTCTTTCTGGGAAACGATAGGGGGATTACACGATATAGTGGTCAACCCCCTGCCTGTTTTCATTGTGGGGGATATGGTCACATAAGACAACATTGTACCACCCCGCTCTGTGCTTACTGTGGAGCGGGAGGACATATTTCTGCTCACTGTAAGGTTGGGGTCATATGTAACTTGTGTCAAGAGAAAGGCCATACGTACCTTCTCTGTCCTGAAGCATATTACAACAAGACCTTTCCCAGGGTGTACAGAAAACTAAAGGAACGTCATCAACGCCCGACTGAGAGAAACGGGGGTGCGGAAAAGGATTCTCCCACAGATAGGTCGGAAGAAACAGAGGGGGAGGGAGACAAGACTAGAGGGGGAAAGGAGTCAGAAAAGGCACATGACCAGGGATGGGAAACTGTAGAGAAAGTTAAGAGAAGGGTACTTAAAGGGTTAGTTCAGCAAGGCATCTACACATCACTGGAAACAACCACAGTCAATAGGTTTGGCCTCTTGAGCCAACAAGAAGAAGAGCCAGAAGAGGTCATGGAAGTCGCAACACAGGAAGGAAGAACGACCCTGGGTGAGCGGGAGCAGAAAGACGGGAAAAGAGAGGATAGGAAAAAGAAGACAAAAGCGGAGCCTAAGAAGCAGAAAGAGTCCAAGAAATTGAAGTTTCCTACTATGGAGAATTTAACAATCGAAGAGTTGGAAGAATTAATCAAGGAGAAGAAGGTGGGCTACGAACGTATCAAAATGCAAAGGACGGAGCTTGGCGACGACCCAGAGATCTGGACGGAGATGCCGAAGGGAGAATCTGAAGATCCCGCAGATCCTGTTTCCGTAAAACGTCGACGTCTGAGGGACAGGCAGCTTTTCCTAAGGGACGAACTGACTATCCTGATGTGTAAAAGAGACCACCGAGTGGAAAGACAGGATGATTTACAAGAGATGGAGATAGAGGAACAGGAAAAGGAGACAAATTCTCCAAAGCCTTTGCCGCCAGAACCCCCTGATTCTCCAGGAATGGATACGACACCTTTGGGGTCGGATGTTGGTAAGGCCACACCTCCTGACTCTCAGGAGGGGGTGGGAAAAATGCAAACTCAAGAGGAAAGGAAAGAAAGGGGCAGAGAGGGACAAAAGGGTTGACCCCTTTTCCTTTTCTCTTCCCCTAGCGGAATCTATGTAAACTTTGGACTTTGGAAATCAGTACCTAATCGTGATGGCAAGTCTCCCCTTTTTCCCATACAGAAAATTTACATTCATGGATTTATCCCTGATGTCATGGAACTGTAAGGGGCTGCGACAGGCAGCGAGGAGGGAGGATATTCTGTATCACTGTAGCAGGCTCAAAATGGACCTTTTGATCCTCCAGGAGACAAATATCTCCAACCCCAAGGAAAGAAGTGCCGCTCAAAGGGCATGGACGTGGGGAGCTTCGGTTTGGACCCTAACGGAAGGGGGAGCTGAAGGAGTGGCGATCCTGACAAAGTACAGGCGGGGTCTTCGTATAGTGAGAACTGTGGAAGCCTCCCCAGGTCATTTACTAATCATGGATTTTGACCTACAACTGGGGGAGACGTCTCCCGTTCAGAAACACAGGCTGTGCGCTTTGTATGCCCCGGTCAGGAAGCCCCCAGAGAGAAGCTTTGTGGAAGACGCTCCAGGACTATTTACAAACAAATAGGGAACTGATAGTGGCGGAAGACTTTAATGTCAGGTCCGAGCTTACTGACAGGTTAAACCTCAGACAAAAAGGAGGGCATCAAAACAAGCCTCTGACGGTGGAGGAACGGTCTTTGAGAGCTCTTTTGCATGAAAGATTGAACCTCACTGATGCGGCTTTGGAAACTGCGAATGAGTTGGATTACATGCCTACCCATCATAGGCAGTTTTTTCAAAGTAAGTTTGACCTTCCAAAAGGTTGCACCATGACCTACTTTCATCCCCTTTCAGTTCGCAGAATAGACAGGATATGGGTAGGGAACACATTAGTCCCCCAACGTTGTCTCATTGTGGTGAACCCCTGGTCAGACCATGCGATGCTTCAACTCTCATTGACGAGAGAGCAGGGTGTTTCAAACAATGCAAAGCCGAGATGGGTGCTGAGGGAACCGGATCTTAAATTTTTCCATTTAGAGCGGGAAATCATTCTCACCGTTGAAGCTCACAAACGATTGAAGGTAGAGATGGATGTGGTGTCCTGGTGGGAAAGCCTTAAAAGGGCCATTAAATGGACTTGCCGGAGAGCCAAACGCCTTAACTCCTCACGAGAACTGACTGACTACCACCGGGCCATCCAACACCTTTTAGCGACCAGATGGAAACAGGCCAAAGGAGCGCCTTTTGACCAAGAGAAGTTACAGAAGAATGAGAGGATCGTGAGAGAGTACCAGCAACGTCAAAGACAGCGCAGGCTGAAGAACAAGATGGCTAGGGCGTCAGGTCCCGTTATACAAAAAGGAGAGTGGCAGAAGGATAGACTCCCAAGATCCTCTCAAAGTCTCACTGGTCTGCGTACTGACCCTGGAAAAACAGAAGAGAAACAGGTGGAGGGCATTTTTAAGGTGATTTCTCGTTACTATGGAGAACTTTACAACCCATTGGACGACCAGCATTCGCAAAATGACATTGAGCACTACTTGGATACAGCTCAGACAACCAGAGCGGACTTCGAGGACGATGAGGTGCGGCGGCTCCTGGCCCCCTTTACGGAAGAAGAAGTGCAAAAGGCGTTAAATGCTGGAAAGCGACCGTCGATGGCGGGTTTGGACGGTCTCCCCTATGGCGTATACCGCAATCTGGCAGAGTACTTTGTGCCTATCCTCACCGATGTGTATAACAACATGTGGAATACTAAAACTGTTGGGAGGAGTTTTCGACAAGGAATGATGACGCTACTGTATAAGGCGGGAGACCCTACGCTCATTACCAATTGGCGTCCCATCACTGTTAATAATGCGGACTACCGTATACTGACAAGGATTCTGAACACTCGGCTAAAAGGAATCGCGCATAAATTCATCTCCCCCGGCCAAACTAGTGCTGTCCCTGGACGAAAGATGACTCACACCACCTGTCTCTTCCGCCAGGTGTTCCACTTAATAAGGGAAGAGAGAAAGGAGAAATGGCTTCTCCAGTTAGATCAAAACAAAGCATTCGACCGAGTCAGACACGAATATCTATGGAAGACTCTGGAGCGCCAAGGTGTCCCTGGTGATTTCCTGCATTTTCTGAAGCTCCTTTACACAGATTCGCAAGTCTTCCCATATGTGAGGGGAACTGTAGGACCATCGATTCCCATTGCCAGAGGAGTCAGGCAGGGCTGCCCGTTGAGCCCTTTGCTCTACGTTGCAACGCTCGAACCCTTATTAAGGTCCATTAGGGTCGATTCTTCCATAAAGGGATTTGAGTCCTTGAGGAGCAAGAGTCTGAGATTGTCTGCCATAGCCCATGCGGATGACGTGTACCTTTGGCTGCATGACAAAGAAGACCTTGCAGGGGTCCAGAGACATCTGAACGATTACGGAACAGTCTCAGGAGCTAGGGTTAACAAATCAAAAAGTAAGCTGTTTTCCCTGAATGGGGCAACCACTTCCATCACGGTTCAATCTATGTCAGCGGAACAAACAGAAAGAAAGGGAAAGCGGGAGGAGACAGAGGATGGGGCACAGCCACAAGCGATTAAGATTTTAGGCGTTCTGTTCTCCTTGCAGGAGACCGGGTGGAAGGAGAACTGGAGGAAATGGCAGAAACGAGTCACAGAGAATCTGGAGAGATGGAGGTATTGGCGGCTGAGCACAGGCCAAAAGATTCATTATTTCATGACCTATTGCGTTCCCGCTGGTAACTATCTGGCAGGGGTGTACCCGCCTCCTGACTCCGTCGTAGCAGCTGTGACCAGGGACCTTTTTCGCTGGATATTTGGAACAGTTACCTTCCCTCTGGCTAGGATCGTGACCCAAAGGAAACTGAGAGAAGGGGGGTGGGGTCTCTTGGACATACGTTTATGGTTTTTGGTTTTGTTTCTCCATCTGAA
Source organism: Eublepharis macularius (assembly GCF_028583425.1). Taxonomy (NCBI): domain Eukaryota; kingdom Metazoa; phylum Chordata; class Lepidosauria; order Squamata; family Eublepharidae; genus Eublepharis; species Eublepharis macularius. Next base: position 67,723 of record NW_026559728.1, on the reverse strand, counting down.
CTGCGGACAGTGGAATGTAGTCACCGAATCCCATCGTGAGGACGAAGAAGACACGACTGCCTGGACCCTCTACGCTGACTCGTGTTTGAAGACCCGGTGGGGCCGTATGTGGTGGGAGGAGGAAAACAGCATCCAGAGACTGACGGTATCGCTTAAGAGAGACCTACCTGATTTCATGGCAGAAGTGGCGACGCTCATCAAGCTCTATGACGTTCCGGCATCAGTGTTCAAGGAAGGAACGCGGCGGGCCCCTCCATCATCCGCTGGAGCGCTGTACTGGGAACTCTTTCGAAGCACCAGGACGGAGCCCTATGATGAAGGGAGGAGACAGAAGGATACTTTGTCATTGTACCTCAGAGATCAACCTTTTCCCATCTCCACGTTCACAGATAGAACTATTCCGTATGCCCTGCGTGACCTCCGATGGAGAGCATACCACCAAGTTCTGTATGTGGGGATTATGAGGAGAGGAGTGGAGAACAGTTCTCGTATGTGTAAAAGGCTAGAATGCGCTGCTACGGCTACCCTGGAGACAATTCCACACGTGGTGAAGGAATGCCCGGGGGCTAAAAGGGATTGGATGGCGGTGGCAAAAGCGTTGAAGTGGTCCTTTTTAGTCCTACAAAACTGGGAGACTGTAGTATCAGGGCTGGAACCAGACGGGGGTTACGGACAACCGGGAGAGAGGTGGCCACTGGAAAAAGAGGTTTTATCAACTAGGAAAATCCCGTGGTCTATGGTCCGACTGGTCAACCTCGTTTGCCTAAACTGCATACTGAGAAATAGAGGGTTAGAAGCACAGAACAAAAGTAGGGTCCCAGCAGCAGAAACGGTGAACTATGTAGTGACTTACTTGACTAGAGTGAGATCTTGTGAAAAGGACAACTCCAAGCCAGAGAGGTGGTGCACTAGGTGGAGGTGGTTCCAGGAGGTGAACCCACCTGTACCCTAAGTTTAGAGAAAGAAAGAAAACACATTAGTTGAAATTCAGGGGTTATCCAACCTAGAGTTCTCTTATCCCACTCTTCATATTTCTGAATCTGAAAATTTTACAGTTTACAAACTTTACACTTTAATGTTTCTAAATTTAAGCTTTTTGTAGTTATACCTTTTTAAAACTATGTATATATAAATTTAAAGTTAATTGTAGGTTTATAAAATGTAATTTGCTATTCATGTTTGAATGCTTAAAGTTTTATAGTTAATACTCTAAGTATTTTATAGTGACACTTCATAGTTACATTTATATGTTTAAAGAGTTATATCGCTTTCACAGTTATAGAATGCTGACAATTTATTACATAACTTTAATTTGCAATGCTTTGTAAGTTTACAAATTTATAATATTGTACTTTGTACTGGAAAGGCCTGCAGTTGCTATGTAGAAAGGATTGCAAAAAATAAAAATTTATTTTCCTAAAAAAAAAAAAATTATTTTCCTAACCCTAACCCTAATCCTAACCCTAACCGCCCCATTCTGCACAGCCTGCAACTGGGATGGCAGGGGAGGTGGGGTGTTGCTTTAAGTTTTCATTTGGAGTTCATTTGGCGGCATTCAGTGAGAAGGCTTCTAGTGTCCCTTCCCCACTGGCAGACCTCCTGAGGACACCTGGGTTTTGGCCACTGTGTGACACTGTGTTTTGGACACTGCGTGACAAGACAAGTGCATAGTATTACACCTGGGCCACAAAAATAGGAAGCACAAATACTGGATGGGGGATACACTTCTGGGCAGTAGTATATGTGAAAGGGATCTTGGGGTAAGCGTGGACTGTAAACTGAGTATGAGCAGTCAGTGTGATGCAGTGGCAAGAAAGACTAATTCAATCCTGGGTTGTATCAAAGGCGCCATAGCATCGAAATCACAGGAGGTCATAGCCCCTCTCTATACTGCCTTGGTCAGGCCAAAACCTGGAGTATTGTGTGCAGTTCTGGAGGCCTCACTTCCAAAAGGACGTGGACAAAATCGAGAGGGTGCAGAGGAGAGCGACGAGAATGTTCAGGGGTCTGGAGACTGAGCCCTACGAGGAAAGGCTGAGGGCCTTGGGAATGTTTAGTTTGGAGAAGAGGAGCTTGAGGGGGGACATGATTGCTCTCTTTAAATACTTGAAAGGCTGTCATTTGGAGGAGGGCAAAGAGCTGTTCCAGTTGGCAGCAGAGGGTAGGACGCGAAGCAATGGGCTTAAACTACATGCAGAAAGGTACCGGCTGGATATTAGGAAAATCTTTTTCCCGGTCAGAGTAGTTCAAAAGTGGAATCAGCTGCCTAGGGAGGTGAGCTCCCCCTCACTGGCAGTTTTCAAGAAGAGGCTGGGTGAATACTTGTCAGAGATTCTTTAGGCTGATCCTGCACTGGGCAGGGGGTTGGACTAGATGGTCTGTATGGCCCCTTCCAAATCTATGATTCTATGACAGTGTTGGACTGGATGGGCCATTGGCCTGATCCAACATGGCTTCTCTTATGTTCTTATATATGTTCTTATTTCCTAACATTTTTTACAGCTACAAAAAAAATTTAAAGTACAATGCAATGATTACTTACATGTGGCATTTGAATGACTCACACTCCACTGGTTTAACTATTCGGCACAAGCAACAAACTGTTTGCTAAGTGTACTGCTTTTTCTTTCTGAGATGAGTGTATCTAACCCCCTGAAAATGCAGCATGGAAGGCAGAGCCACCTCCAGGCACCGGCTTATCTCCCCTGCAGAATATAACGTAGACGTCCCTTTGGCGCCCTGCTCCGTTGCCCTGAGAAGCCAAGACTTAATGGCTACTTCAGAAGGGCCAGACTGAGATCAAACTCAGCCGAACCAGCCACAAGCACTTCCAAGGGAGAAGTGTTATTCTAATTCATATTTCCATAAGGGAAAGAGGCTGCTCTTCCACTCCTGAGCTCTCAAAGGAATTTGGGGGTCAGACCTCAGCATCAGTTACGGCACAGCAAGGTTTGCGTTGGCTAATCCAAATAGGCCTCCTGTTTCAACTCCTGGGTCATAGCCCACCTCCACCAGCCTCCTTCCTCAGAGCAATGTGGAGGCCCCCCCTGCTCCCTGCCTCCAAGCCAGAGAGAATAAGGGAGCAACAAAGCCCCTTGCGTGTCGGTCCAGACATCCTAAACACAGCCCCCATCAAAAACAACACATTCATTCCACAAGCAGCGCTCCCCCAGTCTCACGCAGCCTCTTTCAAATGTGCAGGTTTTGCCCACCTGCTTCCCCACCCACCCACCCACCCACCCACCCACGTCCTGGCAATGACAGGAAGGTGTTCACAAGGCCCATCTCCTGGTTTGTTGACTCAGGATCACCCATGCAGGAATATCCATTCCCCCCCCCCACTCACCCACCTTGAGAAAGCTCCTTTTCAGGGTTTCCCCCATGTGTGCCAAAGGAACATGGACCAATCGAGTATCGGGGTTCTTGAAGGGAAAGAGCCAGCTATGGTACTGTTTTTCCATCAGGTCATGGAACAGAATGGTCAGTTATTCGGTCACCATAAAATGTCAAATTCTCTCTGCTCATTTCCCACCCCCCCACCCCCCCACCCCACCCCCAGCCATGGCTGCTCATCCGTAACACTGCAACGGCCTTGGAAGCCACCAGGCTTTCTTTGTGGACGTTCCCCTAGTGGGCCTTTCTTGAGGACATCTGCTTGCAGATGGGTATGGCTTAGGCAGCTGAGGCACAGACCGAGAGGCAGCGTAGCATCTTCCCTTTCCCCCTGGCAGTCAGGTTCCCCACATGCAACTAGAGCTTCCCCCACTCCTGGGCTTGGTCCCTTCCTCCTCACCCCTTCCTCCTTCCCTGGGGAATCTCTGCTCTCTGCCAGCTGCAAGCTCAGGATGCTGGCGTCCATGTTTGTTTAGCGGTACCAGACTAGGATTTGGGACACTGAAGTTTGCTTCCCCATTCTGCCATAAAAGCTTACTGAACGATGTAGGGCCAGCCACACGCTAAGCTGAACCTACATAACAGGGTTGCTATGAGGTTATAATTTATGTTATTCATACCCCATGTCAGAGACACAAAGTGGCTCACATTGTTTTCTTCTCCATCCTCACCACTCTGCGAAGTAAGTTAGGCTCAGAGCATGTGACTGGCCCAAAGATACCCAGCGAGCTTCCATGTCGGGGTGGGGAACTGAATCTGAGCGTCCCAGACCCTACTCAAGCACTCTAACCACTAGGCCACACTGGCTCTCAGGGGAGAGAAAATGTTGTGTAATGGAAGCGTGGAGAATATACTATAATTTTGGCCCCCACTGTAGAGAAAAGTGGCGTGTAAGTGACTGAAAAGCCAAGGTGGATAATCCACCCGGGAGAGCAATCCTAACAATTAGTTCACGTTCATAAGTATGTGCGTTGACATACACCAAGGCCAAGAAAGCCAAATCCTCTTTCAGTAAATGGAAATTGCATCCTCTTTAGAGAAATCTGAGGAAGAGAGCTCTAGAATAAATTGAACTGAAATATGTTTTGATACAGAAGTATACTGGGCCTTAAATAAAGTAAAATGAACATGTTCCATAAATATTTATCAAGTGTTAATGACCTTTTATTTATTCAGCCAGGGGTTTGCTTCTATGGCGCTTCTTGACCTTTCCCCATAATCATACAATATTTCTTCCCCTGGCTGTATGTCTCTTTTGGCAACAAGAACGAGATGAGGTTTGTCATCTAACACGACTAATTTAGTTACGGCATTTTCCTGTTTTTTGCTGTGGTTGACTAGCCTTCCGAGTTTGCCATCTTCCTTTGTGGCATCGATACAGTGTGTTTGATCATTAAATTTAAAATAATACATATAACAATGCTTACTTTCACTGCCACTGTACACTCGTTCTCTCAACTTTGCTTCCTTGAGGTCTATCACCTCCCCACAATACCCCAGTAAAAAATCCCCCTTCTTAAAAAGTTTCCTGGCTAGCACTCCTCTGCCTTTCTCTTCAGAACAAGAGACTGCAAAAAGCTCCCGTTCTCTAGCACTGCACATTGTGACAGCCAGATACTCCTTCTGTTTTTGACTGTCAGTCCATTGAGAAGTCTTTCCGGGTAGGTTTGCCTTCAAAAGAAACAAAAGAAAACTCCTGTCAATAATAACACTTCTGTTAATATCTGGTAATGCTGGTTTTCATACCTTGCATCAAGTCAATAGGCTATGTTTGGCCTGGAATAATCTAGTGTTTAGACTTTAAAATTTGATAGGATGTTATTGCCAGGTGTTTTGTTAGCAAGGAACCACTTCTTGGACAACAGGTATGCTCAGATGGGAAAATGATTCCTGCCTATATTTGGTTTCTCTTCATGTTGTAAAACACCATTCAGCTGCCAGGCTTCATATTAATTGTTATGTGAATGTTGCAATGAATATTACCTAACTCCAGTGTGATAAAAGAAATTTCATAGCCGCATTGAATGATGAAAGGTCCAGATATGTCATTGTGAATAATTCCAGGTTGCTCTCTTTCAAACATGCCAACTTGGTTTTATTTTTTTAACAACTTAATAACAGTGAAACTAAATGTAAACAGTAAAACAGGAAGCATCAAGTAAAACATACTTGACCACAGATTTAACCGAGAAGCAGAACAAAACTTAAACAACATTCCAAAGGTTTGTAACTGAGCATCTTAACAGACACTGGGAAAAGCCCCAAAGAGGCCTCTTTATTCTCTGGGCTCAAATTTAGTTTTCACAAGCATTTTATAATCATTTTTTAGTTTTTGAATCCAAAATTTTTCCCCATCAGTTGCCTCCTTTGGGTGAAATGTTTTGGTGTGAAAAATTCCCAGGTTATACCCATCTTGAAGAAAATCTGGGACGCACTTTGTAGAGGGATATGTTCCCTTCAACACCCTTGAAACCCAAAACCTTGAAAAGGCAGCTTGATTTACAGAGAGATACTTAATGCGATGTTCCTTCGGCTCAAATGGTTGAATGTTTTCTTCATAGTACTTGATTGATTCCTGAGATGTTTCTCGAAGATTGGGGACTTTTATTTTATACTCTGGCCTCACCCTCCTTTGCCGCTTGGATGGTATGGTGGGAGATGATTCAGTGCCTTCTCTGCTGGTGCTTGGCTCCGATTGGGAACTGGGCTCTTCTGTTGTCATGAGAGGCGTGGATGTCAACTTTCTCCTAAAGACTTCTGGGAAGAGCTCCTCTTCTGTGGCAGAATCCTGCACAGACACGCTCTCTTCCAGAAAAGACTTTTCGACTGGTGGAGCTCTAGGGGTAGCTGTTACTGAGGAAGGGCATGTGAAGCTTGGCCTCTTGAGAAGGTCTTCTTCGACATCTGCAGCCTTGGTTGCTGATGGTATTACCTCTTCCTCACCTTCTTCGCCTTCTTGTGGGTGGCCTTTTTCTGAAATGATAGATGGTCGCTGTTCAGAACATTTCCTTTCCCAAAATTCTGCATGTCCTTTTGCCTCTTTGACCTCTCGTTGAAGCTCCTCATTTGTTTTTTGCAGGTGCGCAATTGTTTCATTAGCCTCCTTGACAGCTTGCTGTTCATTCTGTAGTTCGTCCTTTATCCTTCTCTGAATTTCATCTATCCTAGATTTTACATCATGGACCTGCTCTTTGAATACTTTTATTTCACTCCTCCAATCCTCAGCTTCCTTTTGATAATTTCTCAGTGATTCTTCATGCCTCAAAAGCTTTTCTTCCTTTTCTTTTGCTCTGTGCAACATTCGCTGCAGTGTAAAAAAAAACAAACTGCTCAAACTGGGAGCACGCAGCTAACATCTCGTCCAATCTCTCTTCCTTGGAGGCCTGTCAAGAAAAATGAAGAGAGGAAAAATCATTTGACTATTGGGAATTGGGAATCTAAGGTACCTGTGAAGAAGAGGGGGTTACTTTGCCTTCAGAATTCACAGAATTCCTGGTACAAAATGCCCCATACTTCAGAAAACGTCTTCAAGGGATATTCCCATTTAAAACACAAACACACACACACAAAGCATTGCGACTCCTAGGAAAGATCATAGAGCTTCCTACCCACAGAGGCTGAGGTAGGATTTGGGATTTTTATCTCACTCTTGTGTCCCTGAATATTCTTCAGCCTCTGCAACTGCTTGGCTGGGTAGAACTTTTCAAGAAGGGCTTGAGGAGAGGGACAGCTTTCATCACTCGAGCCAGAATGTATGGCTCTGCATAGAAAAGGGCGAGGGAGTGGGAGTGGGCAGGTGCCTCCTGAACCCGAGGACCAGGCTGCTTCCTCTGTCTCTGGGGAGAGTAATGACTGCTCGCAGGGAGGGGATCAGACATATTGACCAAGCAGGACAGGTCCATGGACTTTCTCATGAAAGAGGAAAGCACCATCAGAGGCTCCTTCCCCTTCCTGAGCAGGAATGTGTGAATGGAACCAACATATGCCGTGGCAGTGTACCTTTGACAGCAGCACATAACAGCTCTCTCTCTCTCTCTGACACACACGCAAACAAACCTACTAGTGGAGGAGCGATGAATGTTCAAGTTAATTTTTGCCCCTTTGTATCCCACTTTTCTCCATAAAGACACCCCCGAAGTAGCTTTCTGTGCTTTCCCTTTCTCCATTTTAACATCAGAACAACCGTGAGAAGGAAGCTCGAGAGTGTGTGACTGGCACAAATCACCCAGCCAAATCCCATGGGAGGGTGACGATTGAAACCGTGGCCTCCCGGGTCACAGCCCATCACTGTACCCCCACATCCCACTGGACCCCAGCAGCCTGAGTATTCTCAGGAAAATACCTGAATGGCCTTGCTGTGCTTTCAAACCCTCTCAACAGTGGGGCCAGGCAGTGAAGAGGACTTAAGGAGCTGCCGAGGCATGGTAGCTCACACCAGCAAAGAAAACATGGTGAAGAGGTGGCCGGCTTTGCCTGGACCACTACCGTATGAATGTCTGCTTTCTTGCTTGGTCAACAGAAGAGTCAGGGGAGTGGAGGTTTTTGCAGGACCATTTTTTTTGTCCATGTTGTCCTTAGTGGTGATGCAGCAAAGGAGGAGTGGGGTTGAGGGAACAGACATGGTAGCAGCATGCCGCTGAGACCCAGCTCTTCCTCACAGAACAGCCTGCCCACCTAGGATCCCAGACGCTCCCACTCCCTCTGTTCCCATCCATTTCCCTCCAAAGCTCTTTAAAGAGTACCCATTGTACCTCAACCCCACACGGGCATCTTGGGGTGTGGGGATCACTCTCCCTTGACCAGCTAGCTCTTCAAGGGCTATCAGAGCCCCTGGGAAAGTGGGAGGGCTGAAGCACGCGGAGGGGGGCATTTCAAGGGCCCTTCCCTCAGTCCAGCCTGAAACGCTGGCACCTCGCTCGTACCAGGCTGGCTTGTGAGGACCAAAAAGCCCCCCACCCTAACCTGTCTTCTCCCCTCCCCTTCCAGACATTTATTCCTCCTCTCTTGAACTGGGAGCTGGGGGGGGAGCAATGTGAACGAACAGCAGCAGAATGCTTTCTCACCTCCATACCCTTGTCAGCCATATGGTCAGCGAGAACAAATCAATGCCTCTCTGATCAATGCAGCCACCAGGATCCAGACTCTGGGACTTTCGCTCTCTTTCCAAAGACACAGGGCGGCTGGTGGCTTCCCTCGGGTCAGGCTTTGCAGCCAGCAAGCAGAGGGTGGGGAAATCGCTTGGTGACCAGGAGCAGCCACATGCCCTCTGCCTAATCTCCTTCACTAATATTTTCAAAAAGAAGTTCCTCCGGGCTTTCCCCTCTGCTAGGAAATGAAACCAGAGGGCTGTGGCTCCTCCCTTATTCCCCCAGACTTCTGCCCTGCTCGGAAATTCAACCAATCAGAGCACCCCTCTCTTCTGTAAACTGAGGCACGTGCTTGTGGGGAGAGCAGATCACGTTGCAAAGAAGGACGGTGGGGAAAGGCTTCCAAAAGATTGTTGCTGGTGTGCGTAGACATTCATTAGGCATGGAGGTAGGAAAGTTCACTTGGCTTGCCTCGCCCCAGCCCAGTTGTGACCAGAGGAGGAAGAGTTGTCTGGGAGGGGAAGGGAGTGTCCAGTACTTGCACTATGCATACGTTTGAGTTGTGGGTGGAGGGAGGGGCCATCCACGGTGGGGAAAATGTGCATTGGGGAGGGACCTTCAAACTTTCCCACCCATATGGCTGTTCTGCAATCTTTCTCAGAATTCTGAGGTGAATTTTCTGAGGATTGGGGCCCACTCTGATATGCCCACTCTGCCTTGAAACCTCTCTGGATCAATGGTCAAGGGAAAAAGAAAGTAAAGAATTTTTTTTAAAAAAGTGACAAAGAAAAGTTCCTTGAGCACAGATTCAAAGGCATTTCCCCCTCGCCAGCAGGCAGACCAGCCATCCTGGATTTCCTTTCAGCAACACATCTTGCAGCCAGTTTTACAGTTTGAAAGGGAGATTCCTGCTTATATATTTGCCTGATCTTTTCCAGATCTGCAGGGAGGCAAACCATCAGGGAGACCTGTTCTCTGGTTACTACACTACAGCGCTGCTACCAAATCCTTCAGAGTGATGGAGTGGAGGGGGGAAGAGAGGCCGCTTGCCTACCAATATTCCCCTTTCATGGTCATATGTAGATTCTCATCTGTTTTGATGCCCCTTTTTTTCAAGTACAATCAGGGAGACATACTTTCATTCATTTCCTACTGAGTTGGGATGAAATTAGACACTAGCTTTCTGCTTGCAAGAAGGTTTTTTCCCAAATGAGGGCATCAACACAGCACAGAAATCATGTAGTACCTTTCAGAAAACGTGGTCTTTTAGAAAATATATTATTTCTCTCCCACCCCAAACCCCAACATATTCTGACTGGTGCACTCTGTGCTACCTTGCCAGAAACCAATCACATCTATCAAGACCAAAGAGAGGGATTCCAGAACCACCCCCACCCCACTCTGCACCCTCACTATACTCCAGGGCAACAGTCTCTTTTAAAGTAGTGGTAACTTTCCTCAATGGCTGGTCCTGACTTGGCATGTGCAGACCACACCTACATTATGAAATATGTGCATTTCACACATTCACAAAATAAAAAGGCAGTACCCACCTTGGTGCCATTTTCTGTCCCTCTGGTAAGCCTGAAGCCCTTTTCATTGTGATGAAAGCACCTGGGGAGAGAGATTGCGGCCTGGAAGAGCTGAGAGGAGGACATTCTCATCTCCTGCATCATATCCTCCCAAGGACCCTGCGGGAGAGGTTAGGCTGAGAGAGTGTGACAGGCCCAATGTCACCCAGTGAGCTTCCATTGCAAAGTGAAGATGTGACCTTGGGTCTCCCACCTGCTAAGCTAACCAGTATACTAATATGTGTATTTGATAATAATTAATAGTAAAAAGTTAACAGCCACACGGGTGGCATTTTGCTTCTCTCTACGGATTCCGTAGACCTTTTCATTAAGGTGATATAAGGGGGAAAGTGTACTGTCACAACAAACAGGGAAAGGGTTTTCTTTTAAATGAAAACTGAGCATCCAAGGAACCATTCTGATATGGCGACACAATGTGTTACAAAAGTGTAACTAGCTACTAAAGCCCCGGTGGGTATTGTTTCCTGGAAGAGCTCAAGGATGACCATCCTGCCCTCCTCCCACTCTGCGAGGTAGGTTAGGCAAGAGTATGACTAGCCAAAGGTCACTCAGCAAGCTTCAGTGGAGGAGTGAGGATTTGAACCTGGATCTCCCAGATTCTGATACTCTAGCCACTTATATTACAATGCCAATAGGTGTAGTGCAAAAAAAGAATACAAAAAATGATCACAGCCACATTGGTGCACTTTTGTGTGTATAGGCAACCTGCAGCCCTTTTCATGGTGGTACTATAAAGTGCACCCGTACAACAAACAGGGCAAAACTTCTGTCAGTGACAGCTGGGAGTTCCAAGGAACCAGTTGATGAGGCGCCCAATGTTTCCGTGCCTGGTTTTGTAAGCTTCTTGGTCAAAGATATGTGTCACTCTGATGCAAATGTCACTCTGAGAAATCAGAACCCCGCCTGTGTCTACAGAGCCAATGCTAAGGGTCAAAAGCAACAATGAAAGTTTCCATCTTCTTCACCTGCCAGAGAACTCCCCACAATTCTGCTCTTTAGAGCCTAAAGCTTGGCATCAGAAACTAAGAGCCAAGCTACAAGTGACACCTGACACAGGTTGGACACTTGTCAGCTTCCCTCAAGTTTTGATGGGAAATGTAGGCATTCTGGTCTTGTAGCTGTAATGGAGAGCCAAGCTGTAAAACCAGGACACCTAGATTTCCCATCAAAACTTGAGGGAAGCTGACGAGTGTCCAACCTGTGTCAGGCATCACTTGTAGCTTGGCTCTAAGCTCCCCCCATCCTAGACATGCAGCGTGGGGTCCTACGGGTTTCCTGGTATGGGAGGCATCCTGCCCCTGCATCCCGCCTCCCTAGCCCAGTTCATTTTCCTTGGGAGGCCAATGCTCCTAACCCCTTCTTGCTTTCCTTTGCAGAGATCCAAGGAAGAGGAGCTCCAGGAGCTTTTAGCCTCATGCTCCCAATTTGAGCAATTCCTGTTTTTCACCCTTCGGGATCAGGTGTCTAAAGACAAGGTAAATGAAGAAAAAATTGGGCGCCAGGAGACTGCCTTGAGCGACTTGTCAAAGAAAGTGGATGAGATGGGGCAGGACTCGAAGGTCCAAGTTATTGAAATTACATTAAAGAGAATTGAGAAAGATCAAAAGAAGACAGAGACAACATTGGAAGCACTGGAGAGAAACATTGAAGAGACATTGTATCACACTGCCTTTGTGTTATGCCATCAGTGGGAGAAGGTTTTTGCAATGATCTTTTTCATAAAGAATGGTACAAGAGCTGTGAGAAAATTTTCAGTGTCCTTGGACACTAACCACTGTACAATCCTGCCCCTTCATTAAGCTATGACTGGAGGGAGCGTTTAATAATGTGGCTTCTCTTGGAGAATGCTAGAGCAGTAGTGAGGTATGTTTCAGTGTGTCCTTGCACACTAACCACTCTACCACCCTGCCTCTTCATTAAGCCACGAGTAGAGGGAGTGTTTATTAATGCTGCTTTTCTTGCAGAAAGCTAGAACAGCAGTGAGTTAAGTTTCCATGTGTCCTTGCACACTAAAACTGTCCTCCCTACAATCCTGTCTGCAATAAGTTTTTAGTCCGTCCAAAGCCCCAGTGTGTGTGTTTGCGGGGGGAAATTTGCAGCCTGGTAGAATTGAGGATTACAGAGAATAAACTGGGCTTATAGAGGTATAACCCACTTAGGACTGGAACTCCAGAACAGATTCCCCTTTGAATTCACAGACGGAGATACTGGATGCTCTGTTTTCCTTATTACATCTACAAGGAGGAAAGAAGAACTTCACTTTCCGAAATACAAAGGGTGGTCTTTATCTTTTTCCTAACTTGGAATTGGGCCATCATGTCCCTGGGAAGATTGAAACCCAAGTATGCTCAGTTCAGGCCGCTTCTCTTTCATAGCCAAAGTGACTCATTCATTCTTCCCTTATTTCTTAACTTTCTAGACCACCGAGGAGGAGCCACTGCCAAGATTATCACCATTTGAACTAGTGTTGCTTTTTTACTTGAAGTCGCTGGTGTACTCAGAAAAATCAATACAAGAGACGTTGGTGCACCAAGACACACGATGTAAATCAGTGATTAAGGAGAGAAAGGCGTGGAGAGGATTTCAGCAGGAGTTCCAAGTCCACAGTGTCATGCTGAAGGAAACAGAGAGCGACCTCCACAAAACGACGATAAAAGAGACAGAAGTCCAGAGTGGGGAAGGTCAACCCCTGCCAAGCTTCCCGGAAGGCTTTTTCACCCAGGCAAAACATGCAGAACGGGACCAAGAAGCACCTTCGGGAACCCAGGTACCCACTTTTGTACAGGACAGCTAAATCATATCCCTCCTTGGGACATCTCCACAGCACTTCCTGCTAGTTAGTCCTCAAAACTGACGGGGCAAAGGGCATGCAGTTGGAGAATGGGCATTAGAGAGAGAATACCTGGGAGGCCCTGCCCGCTCTGCCGATCTAAACTGCCCCAAACTAGTATCTGGTGAAAAACAGTTGAGATAGCCTGCCTCGGTGTTCTCATAATGATCTAGATCTCCAGATGTAAGGAAAGTGTGTGTGTGGGGGGGGGGAGGCGGCAACTAGACAGATGCCTCCCAGAAGCCCATATGCAGACCATAAAAGCATTAGCCCTCCCCTCTTATTTACCGCCTCTTTCCTTTCATTTGTTATCGACTGGCCTTTTAGCAATCATACCTTGGGTTTTTAAAAAGGAGCAACCAGCTAGACTAATGCTCATTACCACCTCTTGTGGCAATGAGTTCCAGCACTTAAATACACATCGCACAAAAATGGCTCTGTTCACAAGCTAATTACATGTTGTCCCTAAATAGTCTTTTCTCCATTTTCAAAAAAGGCTTGAAGGATGTGTGCTCTACCAAACCAAGTGCCATTCACCAGCCATCTATGATGGCCTGCCACGTGCTTGACAACCCTGCTGGTTTTGCAGTCTAGGAAGAATGCTTTTTGAAAAGAAGTTGACTGTGTGAAGAGGCCTCCAAACAACTTCTTCTATGCTACAGCTTGCTGCTGTTTGAAATTTTACTCAAGAAATAGTCCGTTTGTTTTGTTCTAAGTTCTAATACAGAAAACTATTTTAACTTTCTGATATTTTATTTATTTGTTGTATAGGTTATTTATAGGCTGCCTTTCTCACTGGGTCTTGAGGTAGATTACACGGTATGAGTCAGTGCAGTCAATAACAAAGACGTTGCAACAAAACATGTGGTGGGTATATAGATGGAAATTTGCAAAGATTTTTAAAAAACAGCAGAAATCCAATACAGAGCTTGGAGCTTTCCTAACCTCCTCAGGAAGACCAGTGCATGAAGAAGGAGCCACCACAGAGAAGGCACAGGTGTTGATCTTGCCTATGTGCAAGGTGGAACCTACAACATGCCCTGTTCAGACGCCCTAGTGGAACATATGGAGAGAAGTGGTCCCAGAGATATGATAGACCGAAGCCATCTAGTGTGTTTTTATCACAACTGTCCTCCAGTTAGGTCAGGTTGCACAGGTTGCACAACTTTCAAGGCAGAAATAGGGCTTCAACCAGAATCATAGAATCATAGAGTTGGAAGGGGCCATACAGACCATCTAGTCCAACCCCCTGCCCAATGCAGGATCAGCTTAAAGCATCTCTGACAAGTATTCATCCAGCCTCTTCTTGAAAACTGCCAGTGAAGGGGAGCTCACCACCTCCCTAGGCAGCTGATTCCACTTTTGAACTACTCTGACTGGGAAAAAGTTCTTCCTAATATCCAGCCGGTACCTTTGTGCATGTAGTTTTAGCCCATTGCTTCACGTCCTACCCTCTGCTGCCAACTGGAACAGCTCCTTGCCCTCCTCCAAATGACAGCCTTTCAAATATTTAAAGAGAGCAATCATGTCCCCTCTCAACCTCCTCTTCTCCAAACTAAACATTCCCAAGGCCCTCAGCCTTTCCTCGTAGGGCTCAGTCTCCAGACCCCTGATCATCCTCATTGCTCTCTTCTGCACCCTCTCGATGTTGTCCACATCCTTTTTGAAGTGAGGCCTCCAGAACTGCACACAATACTCCAGGTGTGGCCTGACCAAGGCAGTATAGAGAGGGGCTATGACCTCCTGCGATTTTGATGCTATGGCGCCTTTGATACAACCCAGGATTGAATTAGCCTTTTTTGCCACTGCATCACACTGACTGCTCATATTTAGCTTACAGTCCATTCTTACCCCAAGATCCCTTTCACATATACTACTGCCCAGAAGTGTATCCCCCATCCAGTATTTGTGCTTCTCATTTTTGTGGTCCAGATGTAAAACTGTGCACTTATCTTTGTTGAATTGCCTCCTATTCACAGCTGCCCACTTCTCCAGAGTATTCAGGTCTTGTTGAATTTTAATTCTATATTCTTCGGTGTTTGCTACTCCTCCCAATTTGGTATCATCAACAAATTTAATGAGCAGCCCTTCCACTCCTTCATCCAGATCATTGATAAAAATATTGAAAAGTACCGGGCCCAAAACCGAGCCCTGCGGCACCCCACTGGACACCTCCCTCCAATCTGATAAAACACTGTTGACCACCACTCTTTGAGTGCGGTCCTCCAACCAGTTCCCTATCCACCGAACTGTCCTATAGTCTACTCCACAGTCTTCCAGTTTGTCCATCAGAATGTCATGGGGGACCTTATCAAAAGCTTTACTGAAATCCAGATAAATCATGTCAACAGCGTTCCCCCGATCCAGTAAGCTGGTCACTCGATC
This sequence comes from Eublepharis macularius, assembly GCF_028583425.1. NCBI lineage: Eukaryota > Metazoa > Chordata > Lepidosauria > Squamata > Eublepharidae > Eublepharis > Eublepharis macularius. Next base: position 52,436 of record NW_026559728.1, on the reverse strand, counting down.
AAAGAAGGAAACCAGGTTGGTCTGGCAAGATCTGTTAGGAACAAAACCATGCTGACTTCCCCGAATCTCTGAGCGGTCCTTCAGATGCTTACAGATTGATCCCTTTAAAATCTGTTCTAATATCTTCCCAGCAACAGAAGTCAGACTGACCGGCCTGTAGTTGCCCGGGTCATCCTTCTTCCCTTTCTTAAAGATTGGGATAACATTTGCTCTTCTCTAATCTTGTGGCACATCCCCAGTCCTCCAGGAGGCCTTGAAGATGATGGACAGGGGTTCTGCAAGTTCTCTAGAAAGTTCTTTCAGCACTCTTGGGTGCACCTCATCTGGCCCAGGGGATTTGTATTCATCCAGTGCAGCCAGATGCCTCTCCACAACCTCTCTGTCAATCTCAATTAGCCACTCAGGTGTCCTGCCACATTTTCTACTATCTCTAGATGTGCCTGAGTTCTTCGGGGAGAAAACAGAGGCAAAAAAGTCATGAAGCCTGTCTGCTTTTTCTCTGTCCTGCATCAGAGCTTCTCCATCTACTCCCAACAGCGGTCCAATTGCCTCCTTTACCTTGCGTTTGCTTCTCACATATCCGTAGAAGTTTTTCTTATTGTAGCGAGCCCTCCTGGCCAGACCCAGCTCGTACTGAGCTTTGGCCTCTCTGATGGCTGAACTGCAGTACCTAGTAACCCTCATATACTCCTCTTTAGATGTCTGTCCCTGTCTCCATTTCCTGAACATTTCCTTTTTCTCCCTTAGCTTATTGTGGAGCTCTCTGTGCATCCACATCGGTTTCTTGGAGGCCTGACCATGTTTCCGTCTTGCTGGGATAGTGAGGGCTTGAGCTTGCAGAAGCTCGTGTTTGAGAAGGGCCCAACCTTCACTCGTTCCTTTCCCTTCCAGTACACGCCCCCACAGAACGAATCCCATCAAGCCCCTGAGTTCATCGAAGTTGGCCCTACGAAAATCTAACCTACGAGTCTGGCTATGAACTTCCTTGGCTCCCCACAGCGACTGGAATTCAAGGAGGACATGGTCACTTCCCCCTAAGGTCCCCACCACCTTCATCTCATCTACCAATTCTTCCCTGTTGGTTAATATCAGGTCCAGTATGGCCGAGCCCCTTGTAGCTTCCTCCACCTTTTGAAAAAGGAAGTTATCAGCCAGGCAGTTCAGGAAATTGCGTGATTCATGGCACTTTGCTGAGCCTGTCTCCCAGCACACATCGGGGAAGTTGAAGTCACCCATAATTACAAGGTTCTGATGTCTGGATACTCTGCCAATCTGTTCAAGGAGGGCAACATCTATTTCTTCTTGCTGGTCAGGTGGTCTGTAGCAGACTCCAACAATAATACCCTTTGACCTTCCTCCCCTTATTTCTACCCATATACTTTCCACCGGGCTGTCCGCCCCATTCTCCATAACTTCTTGACAATCAAGCCCTCTCCTCACATACAACGCCACTCCACCTCCTCTTCTGCACTTCCGGTTTTTCTTGAACAACTCATACCCATCCACTAGCACATTCCAGTCATGGGAATCATCCCACCAAGTCTCAGTAATTCCTACTATATCGTAACCCTCTGTTTGCAATAGAAGCTCAAGCTCTTCTTTCTTATTGCCCATACTTTGGGCATTGGTATATAGACACTTGTAGCCTTGTACCTTTGTTTGACCTTTCCTGCCCAGGTGGGTCCCCACTGTGTTCCCTTCATCATTGAAGTCGCCATGTTGATCGTCCCCTTCCCCTTACAGCATCAGTTTAAAGCTCTCTTGATGAAGTTCTCCAGGTTTGTTCCAAAAGTTTTCTTCCCTGCCCTTGAGAGGTGAAGCCCATCATGTGCTAGAAGGCCTTCTCTAAGAAAACCTATCCCATGGTCCCAGAAACCAAATCGCTCCTGTTGGCACCACCATCTTAGCCAGCGATTAACCTCAAGTATGGTCCGCTCCCTGCGTGCTCCTCTTCCTGTGACTGGAAGGATAGAAGAGAATACCACCTGAGCCCCCAATGTCTTCAACTGCCTTCCAAGGGCTTCATAATCCTCTTTGATTCTAGAAACAGTATTCGAAGCTGTGTCGTTTGTTCCCACATGAATCAGCACAAACGGGTACTTATCAGCGAGCTTGATGAGTTTCGGCAGCAGGTCGGTTATATCCTGAATTCTGGCCCCTGGCAAGCAACACATCTCTCGGAATAGGGGATCTGGCCCAGAGACACGGCGTTCCATACCCCTGAACAAAGAGTCCCCGACGACTACCACCTTCCGTTTTTTTCCACTTCCATATGGCCCCATGTCTTCTGCACACCCTCTTCCAGATCTTTGCACTTCTCCTTCCACTCTCATCTCTGTCACCATCTCTAGCACTTCAAAACAATTCTTGAGCTCAAATGGACCAGAGCTTATTCTTCGTTGATGCCTTCGGGTCTGTACTGTAGATCTGAGAGGAGGCTCAGAAGGAAGATTGACTCTTTCCTCTCCTCCTTGACTTTCCTCTTCTTGGCAGTGTGGGGCCCCCAGGCTGTTGTCACCCAAGAGTCTCTCAGATCCTTCACGATCAATTGTGGAAACAATGGCAAGCAAGTAAGGCGGTAGTGAGAGCTAGGTTGGATTCCCCACTTCTCCACTTGTAGCCAACTGGGTGACCTTGGGTGAGTCACAGCTTCTAGCAGCTCTCTCAACCCCACCCACCTCACAGGGTGTTTGTTGTTGTGGGGATAATAATAATGTACTTTGTAAATCGCTTTGAGTGGGCATTAACTCATCCTGAAAGGCAGTATATAAATTGAATGTTGTTATTCTTAGTAGGAGTAGTGAGGAGTGCCCTCAAGTCACAGCTGACTGATGGCACCTGCTGGTGGAGTTTTCATGGCAAGAGACTGGGGTGGTTTATCATCGCCCGCCTCTGCAACCCTGGTTGTTGTTGGCAGTCTCCCATTGAATTACTAACCAAGGGAGACCCTGCTTAGCTTCTGAGAGGTGATGAGATTAGGCTCACCTGAGCTATCCAGGTCAGGGCAAGCAAGAAAGGAAAAGGCTATTCTTCATATAGTGCTGTGTGAGATGAGGCAATTCAAAAGTAGAAAGAGAAACCCAAAAGTGTATCTGAATTGTGTAGCCCAGACAAATGTCTCATCTTTATTCGTTCGGACTAGACTGTGGTCATTATAAAATGCTTGAAATAATAGGAAAATTAAAAGATGATCCAGAACTGCCACATGGACAGATTGGAATGGCAGCTCACCCTCTGACACCATTACGAATGTTGGTTTTAAGAATACAAACAGAGAAGAATAATTGCATATTGAGCTGTCCTCTTTTCCGTCTTCAAACCATTAAAATGACTACAGTCCCTCATTTCTGATTCGATGTAGAAAAACTCTGGAGAACAGAAACTCATGCCTCACAGGAGTGAGGGAGTCCATGTATCCTTTTGCTGCGGCAACAGATGAATGTGGCTCCCTCTCTGACAATCCAATGTTGGCTCCTCACTTAGAAACCCAAAGTTAGCTCTCCAGTCTCGGGAGAAGGTCTTTCACATCACTCTGACCCGTAGCTGGAGGTGTCTGGATTCAATGTGGGATCTTTTAGTGCTGAGCCATAACTCTTCCCATAACCATGGCTCCTCACCTAAGTAACTCTAGTTATGATGGTGCCATACCAATGTTCAGCATCTGTTGCTTTTAGTCAGCCTCCCCCAATGGTCCCTGCTCAGCAACCTGTAGTTTCTATCAATATGCCTACCCTTTTGTGGGTGGAATCACAGTGCTAAAAAAAAATAGGAGTCTCTCTGCAGCGGTTGTACCCTATTTTGTTATGGAATAAAGTTCCTTTCACCCTGACTTGAATACCCCACGCAAGCACAAACTCGCCAGATCTCACAAGCTAAGCAGGGTCAGCCATAGAATCATAGATTCGGAAGAGGTCTCCATACTCATCTAGTCCAAGCCCCTGTACAATGCAGGAAATTCACAACTACTCCCCCCCAACCCCGCAAGTGACCCCTTCCCCATGCCCAGAAGATGGCGAAACACCTCCAGGATCCTTGGCCAAATTGGCCTGGAGAAAATTGCTTCCTGACCCCAAAGTAGTGATTGGCCTTGCCCTGGGCATGTAAGAAGGGGCCACAAGAACCAATGTAACCCTTCCTGCCCTCCCCCTCACGATCCGCCCTGGTTCACAGAATCAGCATGGCTCTCAGGTGGCCATCTAGCCTCTGCTTCAAAACCTCCAAAGAAGGAGAGCCCACCACCTCCCGAGGAAGCCTGTTCCACTGAGGGACCACTGTCAGGAACCTCTTCCTAATGTTTAGTCAAAAATTCTTTTGATTTAATTTCAACCCCTTGGTCTGACCTTCCGGGGCATCAGAAAACAACTCTGTCTACACTATCCTCTATATGGCAGCCCTTCAACTACTTGAAAAAGGGTTATCATATCACCCCTCAGTCATCTCCTCTCCAGGCTAAACATACCGAGCTCCTTCAACCTTTCCTCATAGGAGTTTGTCTCCAGACCCTTCACCATCTTCCTGGCCCTCCTCTGGACACGTTCCACTTGTCTACACCCTTCTTAAATTGTAGTGCCCCAAACTGTACACAATACTCGAGGTGAGGACCAACCAGAGTTAGACCATTATTTTTGTATGACCTGGACACTTTACTTCTATTGAAACAGCCCCAGATCACAGTTGCCTTTTTAACTACCACATCCCCCAAACTGGGATAACAAGATGGCAGAGGAAATGAAATCAATTTATCTGGGCCTTTAAAAACCCTAGGATAAAATTTTCCCAGGGGTGAGGAACTGCATCTCATGGAGGGCTAGATTTGCCTGACCTGGGGTTCTATTATGAAGCCTGTATATTGGCATGGAATAGTTAGGACATTATCTAGCGCTTGTGCTGGTTGGCAGACCATAGAAGATCACTGTGCTTTCCCAACAACTTCAGCTGACATATTTTGGTCTCCACCCCACTATAGATCAAAGACCTCACTTGTGGGATTTATCCTGCAAGCTTTTTTAAAGGGTTGGGAGAAATGGGAAAAGTCTCCTGTGCTGGGTGTGTCTCAGCTTTCCTCCTTTTTGAATCAACCCTGGTTTCCTCCAGGGCAAGAAAGGGCTGCATCCACTAGGTTGAGGCAAGCAGGCATCACCTGCTTTACCGACTTAATGAAAAAAGGAAGTCCCCTTGATAAGGAGGCCCTTGAAGAGAAAGCAGAGGGATGAATATCCTGCCTTCACTTTTTCTAATACAGCACTTGATGGGGTCTGCTCAATTGTTTCACATATGTAGGAAGCCTCTTACAGAGTTCAAGTCTCTTATTAGGAATCCCAATGGAAACAGAAAAAGTCTTATATCCCATATTTATAAAATCTTGGTGAAGCAGAAAACAGAAAAGAGGATTAATTGACAAGTGCTGTGACAAATGGACCACCAACACAGAATCCTGAAAACTGAATGGCCCCAAATTATGAATGCTCCAAGTCATAAATTCAAAATACTTAGTATAAGCTTTAATTTGTTTCAGGTTTTACACAGATGGTATTTACCTCCAAGCAGGCTTCATAGAATCCACTCAACAGTTAGTCCTAAATGTTGGAAAGACTGTGGTTGGGTGGGTGATTTTCTACATTGCTGGTGGCAATACACAAACATTCAACTGTTCTGCAGACAAATCTTAATGAGGATAATGAAAATTACAGGGTGTGATTTGCTGGCTTAACCTGAAACACTTTTGCTATTTTACTGTCTGGTATTGAATTGCTCCAAAATAAAAGCCGCACTAATTACAGTTCTTCTAACCATTGTTATAATTGCAATTTTTTTTCAATGGAAGGAGAGACGGGGCCTGACACTACCTATGTGGCATAACAGCTTGTGGGAACATTTTATTCATAGCAGCATTATTAGTATAATTATGTAAAATGTGGATACATATCAATAGTCTTTTCACAGAAAAGTGGTATTAATCAAGATCTGACAGTAAAAATTACAGTGTTCAGAAAGCAGTTGCTGATTTAAAGGTTATAGCACTCCTTCTCAGGTAGAATCCCATGCAAACATGTGGAATCAGAATTCCTTATCAAATTCATCAGATTCCTAATACTATAGATACTATGTCATCTATCTCACTCCACACATATAAAATAGTCCCCAACTATTTCCTTTCATCCAGCACTGGATTATATGTCTGCAGCTGTTTTGCATTCTAGGCCACCTAATAAATTGAGCCAGCCCCTGAGTGAGAACCTTTTCTTCCTCTCCCATAATGCTAAACATCAGTGGGCACCCAATGAACTGGTGGCAAATAGCTCCAGGATGGACTTTTTTTATTCAACTACTATTTAAACCATAGAATCCAATCATGACCATTTGATACAAGGATGGACATATCATTGGATGCTGTTCTGAACACAACCATAGATGAGCTTAAAGGGGGATTTTACAGGTCCACGGAAGATAGCTGGACCTAGCAAATATGGGGATCTAAGGAAACTTTCAGATTCAGAGGCCCTAAATATGCCGCCTGTCTCATAGGGATGTTATGAGGAGGAAGGAGAGAGGGCCATAATGGTAAATCATCTTCTTTACATGGAGAAGGACTTGGGTTCAGGCATCTCCAATTAAATTATTCGCTAGTAGGTGATGTGAAAGACCTCAGCCTGAGACTCTGGACAGCCCAAACAGGAATAATGGGGGGGGGGCAGAGAGAAAGATTGGAGTCCACTGTCTAAAGATCCCCAGCATCTTTCATCACTAAGCAGGAATGTGAACCAGGTTCTCTTTTATTCTGGCTTACTTTTTTCTCTCGATAGCCGGAATGGTTAAAAGTGCAACTCACTTATTCCGCTTTCATGTGTTTTTCTGCAGAATTCTGAAGAGAAGATCCACGAGCAATCTGCAGAGCATCCCCGATATGAGCCGCTCATTTTTGCCAAGACTGAGGAAGAAGTGCCCGCAACAAAAGCAAACCAACAGAATATTGACTGTATGCCACATAGACTTGTGCAATATCCTCTACAGCCATTAGTCACTCCTCAAGAGCAACGTGCAAAAGGAACTGTAACAACAGTGACTTCACCAGTTTTATCTGCATCAGAGCAAACTATCAATAAAGGAGTCCCAGTACCTTCATCTTCAAAGGAGGACACAATGGAATTGCCATCTCTATGTTTGCAAGCTCCAGAGGAATCAATCTCAGGATCTACTCTAAAACAAGTCAGTTTGGTTGCTGAGTTATGTACAAGCGGAAAGGACGTTGTCGAGCCATTGTCTTCAGTTCCAGTCCAGAAACCAGGATTTAAGGTCAGTCAAGTTTGACCAAGCTCGGTCACATATTTAGTTTAATTAGTAATTACACTATTTGAATATTCTCAATAATGTCATCCAAATTTTATTTATTTATTCAATATACACCTTTCTTACTGAGCTCCAAGGTTGAGTACAACAATATGAGTGAAAATGCAATATGAACAACCACTAAAACATTCACTGAGCAAAATACAATAATGAACAACAGTCATGACACTCGGGGAAACAGATACAATAAGGAATGGTAAAGAAAAAATCAAAATAAACATAAAACTGAGATGAAACGTGAACAATTCTCTAAAAGCTGGTTCTTTCATAATGTTCAAGATGTACTTTTGTCAATTTGTTATTTTGCTAAACACTTTGTCCTGTTGGAAAATAACTTTCAAAAAGCAAGTCAATCTGCTGAGGGTTTCAGTGTTAGCTGCTCCTCTGAAAAGCATTTTGTCTTATATACAGTCACAACATCATACAAAAGCATTATATAATATATGTTAAAATACTGGGTAGCAGCTATCACACTCACACATGTTCCTTTTCTATCATACAGAAAGAAGAGGAGGATTCATTTTGTGACACCAGTCTTGAGAATGCAACAGAATTCATGACAGCCTTTTCAAAAAGTACAGTTGAAGAATTTATTTATTCCAAAGACATTATTTCACTGCGAGGTAATGTGATCTCATCTGCTGAGCAAAAAGAGTTCACTGAGATCCTGTGTGATATAGATGGGATCGTCTTAGAGTTGGAATCATTCCAAGCTGTAAAACTGGATTTCCAATGCCTACACATGGGTACCGATCACATTTCAAGCTTAACTCCTATAGAACACATTTTGCGAAAGCATCTTCCTTTTAGTCCATCCACTCTGGGTATGAAGAAATTCCTAAAGATATCAGTTGGACTTCCTATGATCAATTCCAATGGCTGGCAAGTGATTCTGACCACTCTTCCAAAGTTACAACCACAGAAGTTCTCAGTCAATGATTTCAGAGAGAGGCAAATTGGATTCTTGGATGCTTTTAAAAGTAGATTTGAAAAGCTCCTATCTTCACAGCCCAGTCATGAACTACGCAGACCGACTTTACAAAAGAATTTTATTAGACACATGACATACTGGCGTTTGCTGCCTCGAGATCGTGAATTCATTCTACATCTTCTGGACCTTGCCTTGGATCAGACACCACTGGAAGATTCTTTGGAGAAAATGTTGTTTACTTTTCAGTTTGGGCAGAGGGAGCCGAACCCAGAGCCTCTAGGGCAATACTTCGATGGAATGTTTGTTAAAAAAATGACTGTCCATGTTGCAGCCACTGTTTCTGGGGAAAAGGCTGACACCAATCTGCTTTGGTGCCGCCAAGGGATAAAGAAGATTATCAGCAACAGGGGCATTCTACGGTCATCTCTCTCCATCAGAGAAGCTGTAACATATCAAAGCAATCTTGACAGTCAACCTGTGGGTGAGACCATCCATCTCAAAAAAACTCATTGCAGACCCAAGTAACAAGATGAGGTTCATCCAATTTTATGCAGACCACCCACATATCGGGGTGTCCATGCAGTCTCACCCATGTAGTGGATTAATTGGGACATGTGGCTACACCCACAATCACTGAGACGCCTCTCCAAAAATGCCAAAGAGTATCAGCACAGGATGGAAGAAAATGCAATAAAAATGGCCCCATACATTGGAGCAAGGACAGAAGTGGTTCTTGCTCTGAGCCCAGGCAGTATTCTGAGATTTTTTGCAAACAGCCATCCAGATGAGTTGCTCAACCTGGATGCACTTCAAGAGCTTTTGGCCGTCAAGCCTATGTTATTACCAATTAAGGAAAGGATTTCCACCACTTCTCATACGTTCACAGAATCCATTAGACTTACTGTCTTGCACCTTCACACCAAGCTCCAGCAAGTGACAATCCAGTACAGAGAGCATGGGAGCCATCAAGCAACTTGGAAAGCCTTCCAACTTGAATGTGGGTATGAAGTGCTCATTTTTGGAAAGCTGCATGGTTCAGCCAACAGAGATGACAGCATTGTTTTGGGACCTGGAGTTGGTTTGCCCTCAGACTGTCTCACTCACCAGAGAGGATTTTTAAGCTTCAGCCCCAATCTTGCTGCTGTGACCAATGAGGAGTACAATAAACCTCCTTCCCTTCAATACTGGACTTCTTCCGAGAAGCAGAAGGGGCGCGTTTTGGCTTTTTTTGGCTTTTCAAACTGCCTGGAGGCATCCTTACCTGAGATTGGCAGGAAGGCAATCTTCCTATTATTGCAAGATTTGGTAAATGAAAACCCCAGGCTGAAACGGTGGGATGGGAGTGCTCTTCTTCTTGAACTTCAAAAGGCCTCAGCACCCTCATTCTTTCCCCTTGTCGGTGCCATCGCAATCAAAGAATTATTGACAAAGCTGACCAAACGATCTTCATTTAGATACCCATATGTGTTTGGGAGAGCTCTACAACTTATCCATGATAAACAATATGACTTGGAACAGGTTCTCCTTGCAGGCTTCAGAGAGTTAAAACTGTATTTTTTCCCTTCGGTAGAATTCCTTGAGAATAAAAGAAAGGCTACTTGGATAAGTAAAAGAATTGTCCAAGTGTATGATTCCTCTGAAGACCAGTTGTGTGAAACAGCTCATGCATGTCTGATAACTGCCAAAATCTATCAGGGTCTTAAAGACAGGGAGATGGTCTTTGAGTCAAAAATCGCAAAGATCTCCCGTCACTTTGAAGTTCTACCCTGGGTCACTCAGGAAACTGGAGGGCCAGCCACTTGATGCCAGAAGGCGCTCTTGGGTGTTCATTTATGTCTCTGGTGTGGCACTCATGAAAAACAATTGGTACGTGGCCTTCCAGAGCCTTAGAAGCATTGCAACCCAGTTATCGACTCTCATTCAGAAGCTCATCGCACTGGAAATATTATCTAAAGGTTTACTCTTGCAGTTTCGCCCTTTCAAAATGCACAACTTGCACAATTCTATCCCTACGAAACTAGACTTGCCAACGGGACCAGAGGTATATAAGCCAAATGTTCCCCCAGGGGATGGAGAGAGTGACTGTGAACCAGAAAACGATGACCCAGGAACAGTAGAGGAGGAAGAGGAGCTCACTATGGTGGTCCATGCCCCAACAATGCACAGACCCGCCAATGTGAAAAGTCGGTGGCAGCCCCTGGAGATGGAATTCCTGTTCACTCTGCTCTGGAGGCATTCCACGGAGAGAGAGAAATACCAGGACATGCTGCGTATATGGAGAGACAACGGTCTTCCCTCACGGACATTCAACGCATTCAAAAAGAAACTGGAAAGAGTGAGATGTGACATGGCTGGCACAGGAGTAACAACTAAGGTGCTCGAACCAGTGAATGAAAGACTAAGTAGTGAGAAGTTTGGACTGAAAACAAAAAGAAAGGCTTCTGTCACAAGGCTGGGAAAATATGACTTGGACTGCTTAGAGATTGGTGGTTGGCTAAATGATCTAGTGATAGATCGTTACCTGGAACTGTTGTGTGAACGGTCAGAGAAGAACCAGCCAAATTTACCCCTGGTGTTCAACATGGGTGTCCATTTCATGCAAACCTACACACGTCATGGCTATGATGCAGTAAAGACTTGGTTCCAAAACCACAAGGCGTGGCAGTGTGAGATTATATTTTTCCCATACTATCAGTCCCATCATTGGACGCTCGCTGTTCTTGACCTCAAATCTCAAACTTTATCCCATTTCAATTCTCTTGGGAAAGGGAAAAAGGAAGCCTGCAATGAGATTATTAGTTATCTCACAACAAGGCACAAGGACACAACCATGGGCTCACGACAGCTTATGCCTTTAGATATTGTTTTGAGCTGTCCTGACACAACCCCCCAGCAGAAGAACACAAGTGACTGTGGTGTTTTTGTGCTATTCTTTGCCGAAGCGCTATCTAGGCAAGCACCTTTACAGGAGCCTGTTTCACCTCTTCAGCTACGACAAAAAATTAAACAACACTTAGCAGCCAATGAGGTTCCCCTTGAGGGCTTATGGTACTAGGGAGATGCTGACTGGCCACAGACCCTTGAACGGCACCCAGTAAAAATGCCTCCTGTGGATCACAAGAAGCCTTGTGGTACCTCCAGGAAATATATGTGGAAGGATTTTTTGTAGTTGTGTGGCTGTGCACAGGAAAAGAACTCCAGCAATGTACCGTTAATGCAGTCCATTTGGGAAAAAGAGTTTTTTGGTTTAATTGTCTCCGTTGAGGGAGCCACCTTATTCCATTATTTATTGTTTATGCAAGATATTTTTATCCTCATTTTTATCCTCATTTTTACATGGATCAAAATTGTTAAGGCTACAGGAACCACTGAGTGTGTATTTCCTATAACATTTTTTAAACCATTGTTAGACACAAAATGGAAGTTCCAGTGCTGATCTGAGTAAAAGTTTCCATTCAATTTGAGCCGCAGTGCTTTACTTCTCTGTCAAATTGGTGAGTTGCTGTGTCACAAGCCCATCTGCAGGAAGGAGACTTTACGTGTCTTGTTGAGGCCTGAAGTAATTTGCCTCACAACCAAGTTTCTGGTGGGCAGCCCTTTTGGTCTGCATTAGAATAGCAAGGTTTGTGCCCATTAGCACCTTGAAGATCAACAAGATTTCCAGAGTCAAAGCTGGGAAGCTTATACACGGGAAACCTTGTTGGCCTTTAAGATGTAACCAGACCTGAATCTTATCCTTGACACTCTGCTGTGTGCACGAGGTCTTTACAGATATATTCCTAAAGACCATTTTCATGCCTTACACTTCAAAATATCTTATAGAGGCTGACCCTCACTTTAAATAAGTTTTATTGCACCCCTACAACAAGTGCACTTTTCTCACCATACAGTATTCACAACTACACAGTGAGGCAGGTCCAGAGGAGTTAGCCGTGTTAGCACGTAGTAGCAAAATAGCAAAGAGTCCAGTAGCACCTTTAAGACGAACCAACTTGATTGTAGTATAAGCTTTTGAGAGCCACAATTCTCTTTGTTGAGTAAACTTTTGTTGAGTAAAAATCTGACGAAGAGAGCTGTGGCTCTCAAAAGCTAATGCTACAATAAAGTTGGTTAGTCTTAAAGATGCTATTGGATTTATTGACGAAGGCTTTCACGGCCGGAGAATGATGGTGGTTGTGGATTTTCCAGGTTGTATCGCCGAGGTCTTGGCATTGTAGTTCCTGACATTTCGCCAGCAGCTGTGACTGGCATCTTCAGCGGTGTAGCACCAAAAGATGGAGCTCTTTCAGTGTCTAACTTTTGTTTTCTTTGCTTTGAGTCCATCTGACTGGATCCACTTGACGTCACTGCCCAATACTGCCCTCTGGCAGTGCCCAGCTTGCCAGAAGAGCTGGGGCAGGAGGATGGCCTCCTCTTGCCAGCTTAGGTGAAGCCAGTTGCAGAGGCCCCATCCCATCCCGTCCCTCACCAGGAGAAAGGGGGCAGGAAAGGGGGTGCCCACCCCACCCTTCCCCCAGAGAAGCAGGGCTAGGTGGGATGGCCTCTTGCCATAGTGAGACTGGGCCAGACTGGACCAAGTGAGAACAGGCACGGTGGTGGTGGGACCCTCTCACATCTCTCATGGAAGAGGTGATTTCCCCCCTCCCCTTACCAAGAGCTGGGCCCACCATGGCCTCAAAGGCGAGATGCGGGATCTGGTGGTTGTGTGGGAGAGTCCTAGAGAGCCCAGATGAAGCCTGGAGGTGCAATTGCCATGCCTCCCTCCCTCCCACGAGTGCTGTAGAGAGTATGGGCACAGGCCTCTCAGTACTCACATGGGCCAGGCAGTAGTTCTCTCAGGCACAGGCCGTCTGAAGACTGGCCCCTGCCCAACAAGGGGGGGAAGGGGCTGGCGTTGGGGGAAAAGATGGGGGCTGAGGTAGGGCTGTGAATGCAAGGGGAGAGAGGGTTAAGAAGAGGAAAAAACCCACAAGGTGCTGTCTCCTCACACTTTGAGAAAGCGCAGGTGTGGGAATGTTGTAAGTGTCAAGGCTCGCCCTGGACACTGCTAAGCGGGGCACCGGCGTGCCTGGCTCTGACTTCAGGGGGTGTCAGGGATACTGCAGGACCCTGCTCTGTGGAAGGAGGGGCGGTATACCTCACCCTCGCTTCCTCTCAGCCGAGGAGGTAAGTGCACATATGTCCGTCTGGACAGCTCTAACAGTTTTGGAAACCATACCTGCCTCGGCCAAAACAGTGCCACCAGAATGCAATTGGTATTGTCTTTCTCTATTTTGCACAAAACCCTTGCCACTAATGGGAATGGGGGGAATATATAATGTAGCTTGTGGGTCCACACAAACTGGAAAGCATCCCCAATGGACAGGGGGTCGCTCCCTGCTCTTGAACAAAACACTTGAGCCTTGGCATTTTTTGATGTAGCAAAGACATCTCTGTCTGGTGAACCCCAGATCCAAAAAATCAAATCAATGTATTCTTCGTTTAATGCTCATTCATGGTCCAACATCAGTACCCTGCTGAGCACATCCACCCGAACATTGTTGGATCCTGCTATGTGTATAGCCTGAATTGTTACATCATTCAGAATCGCCCATTGCCAGATGAGTGTGGCCTCCTTGCAGAGAGTCATTGATGCAGTACCACCTTGTAGGTTTATGTAATACATTGCAGTTGTGTTGTCCGTCTGCACCAAAACATGACGATTCCGGAGAAGCGCTGCAAAGGACACAAGTGCAAAATGTATCGCTCTTAATTCTAATGAATTAATGTGTAGCCTTCTTTCTCTCTCTGACCATACATCCTGAACAAACAAAGACCCACAATGGGCCCCCCAGCCTTGCAATGATGCATCTGTAGTCACTGTGATGTCAGGGTGCAAATGCCCAAATGGGATTTCCTTAAGCAAATTTTCATCCTCTAACCACCAGTTAAGGGATGACAGTATGGTCCTAGGCACTGAAAACCTCAAGCAGGGAGAGTGCTGCATAGGATTATATCTACGTACAAACCAATTCTGAAGTGACCTCATGTGAAGTCGTGCAAATGGCACCACTGAGGTTGTAGCAGCCATATGCCCCAACAAACATTGAATTGTGCGCACAGACTGGAAACGATTCTTCTTTAAGATAGAAATTATGCCCTTAATTGACTTAGCTCTTTCATGGGGCAACAATGCTTTTGCCACCATAGAGTCCAATACTGCACCAATGTAAGACACCGTTTGACAGGGCACAAGCTTTGATTTTTCAAAATTTATAAGCAGACCTAAGCGCCTGCAAGTGCTTACTACTAAGTCTACATCTTGCAGTAGTTTAGCCTCTGAGCCTGCCACAATAAGCCAATCATCCAAGTACGGAAAAATGGTACAGCCCTGTTGTTGAAGACACCACAGGTGCTACACACTTTGTGAACAGCCATGGTGCTGTGGACAGGCCAAAGGGGAGTACTCTATAATGGAATACCCTTTGTTGGTAAACAAAACCTAAGTACTTCCTATGCTCCTTTCGTATTCCTATATGAAAATAAGTGCCCTTCAGGTCAAGGACAGCAAACCAATTACCTTCCTTCAGTAAGGAAATAACTGAAGATAAGGTGACCATCTAAAATTTTGTAACCTTAAGGAAAGCATTAAGGCCCCTTAAATCTAGAATAGGACGTAAACCCCCGTCTTTCTTGGGGACCAGGAAGAAACGAGAAAAGAAGCCCTTCCCAGACTCCTCATATGACACTTTTTCAATAGCACTCTTGGCCAGAAGAGATATGATTTCATCCTCTAGTTCAACCAAGTTATTATTTACTGCCATTGAAGGCCCAATACACACAGGCAACTAAGCGAACTCCAACCCATAACCTTTATTAACAATCATTAAGACCCATGACCTGTTCCAAAAACAGCTAATTAGTAAAGAAGAAACAGATCAATATTTGGACAAGAGAAAGTTACCAAAAATCTTGGATTCCATGAGGACAACTTTGAACACTCCAATAACTGAAGAAGAAATTTTAAAATCTATAGATTCGATGAAACTGGGTAAAGCACCAGGTCCAGATGGAATTTCAGCTAAATTTTACAAAATTTTGAAAAAAGACTTGGTGCAAGTTTTACAAAATTTGATGAATGAGATAATGAGGAAAAAGGGAGTACCAAAAACATGGAATGAAGCTAATATCTCGCTGATCCCAAAGGAAGCGCAGGATTTAACAGATGTTAAAAATTACAGGCCTACATCTTTGTTAAATAATGTCTATAAGATTTTTGCAAGAGTTTTGGCGGAAAGACTGAAAATATTTTTAATGGATTTTATTGGAGAAGAACAAGCAGGGTTTTTACCTACCAGACAAATAAGGGATAATTTGAGAGTTGTTATTGATGCTATATAATATTACGATAAACACCCTGAAAAAGAGGTAGCCTTTCTGTTTGCGGATGCAGAGAAGGCCTTCGACAATTTAAATTGGGATTTCATGTCTTTAGTAATGGAAAAGATGAGTCTGGGTCAAGAGTTTATAGAAGCTATAAAGGCAATTTATCAGGACCAGCAAGCAACATTGTGTATAAATTATGATTTGACAACAAAGTTCGAGGTAAGAAAAGGTACGCGTCAAGGATGCCCACTTTCACCATTGTTGTTTGTTATGGTACTGGAAATATTGTTAAGACAGATAAGAGAAGATCAAAGTATTAAAGGTATAAAACTTAAAAGGCTTCTCTTATCAATTCAGAGCATTTGCAGACGATGTTTATTATTGAGGAACCTGTCCAGACATTACCATTATTATTAAACAGGATTAAAGAGTTTGGGGATCTGGCAGGTTTTTATATTAACAAATCAAAATCTAAATTGCTCTGTAAAAATATGACGAAAGCGAAACAGGTTGAACTAATGAATCTCACGGAGTGTGAAGTGGTCCAAAAAACAAAATATTTGGGAGCAGAATTAACAATGAAAAACATAGACTTATTTAAGAATAACTATGAAAAATTATGGGCTCAACTGGAAAAAGACTTGACAAAGTGGAACAGATTGAATCTGTCGTTGGGTCATATAACAGTTGTGAAAATGAATGTATTGCCAAGAGTGATGTTCTTATTACAAAGAATCCCAATTGTAAAAGAGAAAAAGCAATTTGACAAATGGCAAAGGAAATTATTAAACTTTGTATGGGCTGGGGAAAAACCAAGAGTTAAGATGAAAGTGCTGTGTGATGCAAAAGAAAGAGGTGGCCTACAACTACCAAATCTGAGACTATATCATGAAGTGATATGTTTGACATGGTTGAGAGATTGGGTTAACTTAACTAATCGTAAATAGTTAACATTGGAGGGTCATAATAATCTTTTTGGTTGGCACGCATATTTATGGTATGAGAAATATAAAATGGATGGTCTGTTTCTGCATCACTACGTAAGGAAAAATGTATTCTCGGTTTGGCAAAAATATAAAAAATATATAGAGGAGAAAAGACCTCTATGGATAATTCCAGCAGAGGTGATAAAACCATAGACAGAATATCAAGGAGAAGATTGGATAACGTACAAGGGCTTGTTGCAGATGGAAGGAGATACAGTCAAAACGAAGGAAGAAGAAGAGATACCTTTTAAATATGGATGGCTACAATATAGACAAGTTAAAGACTTATTTGAATCAGATAAAAGGAAAGTGGGTTTCAGAACTAGGAACTCAGAATTAGAAGAACTTCTGCTAGGGAATGAAACAAAGATAGTTTCTAAGCTTTATAAACTGCTATTGAAATGATATATAGAAGATGAGGTGGTTAAGGTCCAAATGGTGAAATGGGCTTTACATTTTAACAAACAGATCACAATGGATGCATGGGAATATTTGTGGAAAAATGTTATGAAAATATCTACATGTGTTAATTTAAAAGAAAATGGATATAAGATGATGTATAGATGGTACTTAACACCGAAAAAATTAGCTAATATGAGTAATGCTATGTCAAACAAATGCTGGAAATGTAAACAACATGAAGGCTCCTTCTACCATATGTGGTGGTCTTGTGATAAGGCAAAACAATATTGGTCTAAGATATATACAGAAATGTTGAAAATTATGAAGGGTAATTTGTTGAAAGATCCTGAAATGTTTCTGTTAGGACTGAATATGGAAAATGTTAATGTAACGGATAGAACATTAATGTGGTACATGATTGTGGCAGCAAGATTACTGTATGCACAATATTGGAAACAAGAGGAGATACCAGATGTTGAAGAACGGATACAAAAATTACTGTACATGGTGGAAATGGACAAGCTGACTAGAAAACTGAAGGAACAAAGTTCAAATGAATTTCTAAAAGACTGGGAAAAATTCAAAGATTATGTGGAACTCAGGTGGGATGTAAAAGGCCAATTGTGGTCTATGGATAATTATTGATGGGGGTATAATGATGGGGTTATGTTTTATCTAAGAACTTTACCTTTGAGAATGAATAACAGTAATAGAATAGAGGGGAAATTTAAAGAATTTAAAGGGTTTAAGCGCTGTTGGGGGTCTAGAGAAAAGAGGGAGGGAGGGTGGGGAATGTACATTTTACTGGATAATTATAAGGTAATTGATATTGATATGTAGAGAATAATTGGAAAAACTTATATGTAACATTCCTTCAATATACTTAATAAAATTTTTATTTTTTAAAAAAAGACCCATGAGTCAGTTGTTATCATCTCCCATTTAGAAAAGAAAGGCATCAGTCTGTCAGAAAAACTCTGTGCAGAGGTCACTATGTCCTATCAGAACTGCTTCCCTGCACCCTGAGAATCTTTCTGGTGAACAGGGGCTTGTGATGGATGGGGTTTGTAATGTCTACGCCTTCTTGACTACTGTGAAACATTGTAGTGGCGTTGAGCTGTGGGATTTTGCTGAAAATAAGGGCATTGCTGATATCTCCCGTGATACTGGTATGGGTTGTATCTAAATGAGTACCGTGGTTTATATCTAGACCTACCTATCGAAGTCACTCCCAATGATCTGGCCATCTGCCTATTCTCTTTCTTTTTCTTCAGCGCCTCATCTGTGGTGCTGGAAAACAAGGAATCTCCCTCAAATGGTAAGTTCTCTATTTTGGTTCTTGTTTCCATTGGAAGAGCTGTTGAACGGCACTAGGAATGCCTCCTCAAAAGCACTGCAGTGGACATCCCACGAGCCCCAGTATCAGCAGCATGGCTCCCAGCATTCATTTGCTACTTTGAGAAGTGAACGGCCTCCGTTTGCAGGAGAGAAATGACAGCTTTCTTATCCTCTGGCAAGTCAGCGACATAAGAGGACAGCTTCTCCCACAGATATAGTTGATATCCTGCCATAATTGTTTGATAATTGGCAATGTGAAGGCCTAAAGCAGAGATAGAATATTGGTGTCTCCCCAAACCATCAATTTTTCTTCCCTCTTTATCTGGAGGAGCAGAGAGGGAGCCAGAACTGCGATGCTGAATTTCCTCAGCTACCAAGGATGACAGTGGAGGGTGTTTTATCAATGCTTGCCATGTACCCTGTTTGATCTTGTACATCTGTTCAATGCATTTCGACGTAGCTGGCAACCCTGAGGGCACCTTCCAAACCTTCTGCACTATCTCCTCCAGGCCTTCTAGCATTGGAAAACCCACTGTTGCTGGAGAATCACCATAAATACAACAAAGCAACTTATCTTTAGTTTTTGGGATGGCAGATGACATGTCAATATCCAGTGCCTTTGCCATTCGGGTCGTCTGTATATACATAGATCCTCAAAAGGAGAACTCGCACTAGGTCCCACGTTCTCATCTGGTGACGAACCTGACAGTGACTTGGACCCCAATTCAGAGTACTCTCCTCCACCTCAGAAGCAGGAGTTGACAGGACCTCATCCGGAAACGGTGGAGGCAACTACCCACATTCCCTGGATGCTGAGGGCCTCAGATCTGATGGCTCATATCCCGAGGGCGCTCCCTTCCATTGACAATGATACGGGGCTGGAATGCAGCAGGCATGATGGTGCTGTATGGTGAGCGTCTTGAACCTGAGCCCTCCCTATTAGATGAATGATGTTGACTCCAAAGGGAAGACGTGGGACATGGTCGCCTTGAAGAGTGCTCTTGGATCCGATGATGGTCAGTTGAACCCGGTCCTGGAATCAGAGACCGCCTCCCTCCCGGTGCCAACAGCACCTGTTTCAGCTGGATGGTCAATAACTGGATCCGGCACTTCACCATCAGAGACAGAATGGTCCGGGGAGCACAAATGGGGTGATGGCGTACATGGTGAAACCAACATCATTAGACTCCGGCCGTGGAGACCAAGAATGATGCTTAGACCATGAAGCTGACCGATGTTTTTACTTCTTTGGCTTCTTTGGAGGCGGTTCCGAACTGGCTCTTGGATCTGAAGACCTCTTTGAGCTCGACTTCTTCCCTGTCATATCTGATCTCGGAGTCATCTTCCCCTTCGGATCGGACTTTGGAGTCGACTTACCTGTCGGATCCGATCTCGGGATCAACTTCAATGAAACCACAGAACCTGAACTGTGACCCGCCTTTGGGGCAGACAATGGTGTTTTTTCTATCACAGAAGGGGACTTAGGCACTTCATCTCCATCTAACACCTTTTGCCATAACAACACCCTCAACCATTGGGCCCTCTCATGCCTCACCTTCAGAGTGAAGTTCTGACATGCAGGCATGTTGTGGCCCTCCCCGAGGCAGATCAAACATAGATCATGTCCATCCATACGGATCATCTTCATCTGGCACTGAGTACAGTGCTTAAAGAAGGCCTTAGAAGTCATCATCGAGGGGTAGGAAGATATGCGTCGTCAAAACAAACTGGATCAATACACACCAAGTCCAAAACGAAGTCCAAATCAGCCAGAAGAAGTGTTAGTCCAGTAAACAGTCCAAATCACAACCAAAATCAAGTAAGATGGAATCCAAACACGGACCTATGAAGCAGACATCCTTCTCCTAGCGGTGGCAAGAAGAAAACTGAGGGAAGGGAATATTGGGAAGCCATGTCTAGTTATCAGGATACGTTCACTTACTCAGAAGAAAAGTCTAGGATTTTTTCTAGTCTCAAACCTAGGAAGTGGGACATTACTCCCCCCCCCCAGAGGACTGGGAAACCCTACAATTTTTGCAATCCAAATCAATGAAATTGGAGCTTCATGCTTCTACTTTATACGAATATTATCAAACTCAACAGATACCAAGAGGTTTAAGAATTCAGAAGCCCCCGGGCATGTTTGCTGACAGGGAGGAGTTCAAAACCAAGTGGGCATCTATTCTCAATAAATGTTCTTTCGATCTTATGGTACTCATTATAGCCACGTGTCAACAAGACGCGGTTACGGTTACTAAAGAAGCTGATAGAGTGAAAGATCTCTTACAGAGCACAGTCCCTACAGATGAATTTGAGAGCCAGATTGTTTTACCTGGATTCTTTCCTACAGACGGAGGTTCCCACCATTCCCTTCTACATAAAGGACACTAGGAGCTTCATACAGACAATAGAAAATTTTCCAGTTGAGGAGGGTTTCACTTTATTGACTATGGACGTTAACTCCTTGTATATGTCCATACCACATGACATGGCCAGGAGGGTGGTGTCTGATGTGCTGAATGCAAGACACATCTGTAGACCAAGCTCTGAATTTTTACTCCAACTTCTTGATTTGATACTGGAAAAAAATTATTTCATATTTTTGAACAGTTTCTTCTTTCAGGTGAGGGGCATCGCAATGGGGTGTGCGGCTGCCCCCAGCATTGCCAATATTTTTATGGCACAATGGGAGGCGAAATACATCATGAATCATACCAATCCCTACTTTGAGTACATAGTCATCTTTAAAAGGTACATTGATGATTTATTCTTTTTGATCCGTGATTATTCCATTGTGGAACATTTCTGCTCTTGGCTGAACACGCTAGATGAGAATATCAAATTCACTTGGAATAGTGATCAGCACAAAATCAATTACTTAGATGTGACTGTCTTCAGGGGGAGTGATGATAGATTGAAGATATGCCCTAAGATTACAGACAGGAATGCCTACTTAAACTTTGAGTCCCACCATCTCATCCATCTCAGACACAATATCCCATACGGACAGTTTCTGAGATTAAAATGGAATTCCATACGACAAGAGGACTATGATTATGGGTGTGCTGTTATGCAGAAGTCATTCATTAATAGAGGCTACCCTAACAAGACCATACAAAGGGCATTAACTAGAGCCTCACGGGTCTCTAGGAATAGCCTTTTTGAGAATAAAGCTAGAGCTAAAAAGGATAGACTACATTGGGCTCTAGATTATTCACCTCTATCTAAATTTGTACAAACCATAGTCCATAGCCATTGGAATTTAGTGTCTGACATCCATGGGTGTGCATCACCACCATGTATCAGCTACAGGAGAACAAGAAATATGAAGGATATTGTGTCCCATACAGATATAACCAGACCACTGGGTATGGATAGACCTACAGGCAACTTTAGGTGTGGCCATTGTGCCATGTGTCCATTAATGATAGAGGGTGACTCTTTGGACATACCTGTACCACAAAAGAAAATCACCATCCGACATTTCATCACATGCCAGACTTCCAGAGTGGTGTACCTGTTGATTTGCCCTTACCCTAAATTATATGTGGGCTATACAATCAGACCTCTGAGAGTCAGGATTCTGGAACGTATTTCCAGAGTTAAGAACAAAGTGGAGGAAGCCTCTCTAACTCATCATTTCCTTGAAACACAGCACACACCGACCGATATGAAGGTGTCAGTGTTATTTGTGGCATGGCCAACTTCTTCTCAGTGCACTAACAAGGAGTTACTGAGAAGAGAAGCCCAATGGATTTTTTTCTCTGAATAGCCTTAAACCCCATGGGCTAAATAATGAGCTTTCACTTCAATGCTTTCTGGGTTAGACACTGGACCTTTGGAGTTGGGTGAAAGTTACTGTACCTTTAAATGAAATGGTTTTTGTATTTGAGCCAAGTCATGGTTACTGTATCTTTGAATGAGATTGCTTCATGCATGGGAGGAAGGTGTATGTTAGTATATAAACTGTTGTTAACCTTGGGAGGGACGCGTGAGCAAGGGTGCCTGCATCACTCTCTAGGTTTCAAGAAAGAATTGCACTGTTTCAAGGTGAGTAACTGTTTATTTGAATAAGTGGTTCGAGTATGCACCATTATATGAAGTGGTTTGAGTATGCGCGTTATTGAAGATGATTATATCTTGCTTATATAATTGATACAGGGATCCTACATCCCCTGAGGAAGTTATCCAACGACATCTGCTGCCAGCCGGCCACAGCTAGGGCTGAGTCATGTTGTACCATCTACATTGCATCTTGGTAGACACCTGAAGGAAAAGGAAAGAAACAACATTTATCTTTTGAATAGACACACACTTACTGTCTTCCTCCATGAACCTGGAGTCTTTGCCCTGTTCCTGGAAAGCGAATGGAATAGGACTTTGCTATCTTAGTCTGTTTTGGACTGATATATAAGCTATGAACTCACTCACTCATTCTCTCCTGAGACACAAATGAAAATAAAGCAGCAGAGCAGAATGAATTCAAAGCAGCTTACGTTCCTTTGGAGACCAGCCCCACTTGGCTTGCACTCACTCACTCACTCACTCATTCACTCTCTCTCTCTCTCCCTCTCTCTCACGAATCACAAATGAAAATAAAGCAGCAGAGCAGAATGAATTCAAAGCAGCTTACGTTCCTTTGGAGACCAGCCCCACTCGGCTTGCACTCACTCACTCACTCACTCATTCACTCTCTCTCTCTCTCCCTCTCTCTCACGAATCACAAATGAAAATAAAGCAGCAGAGCAGAATGAATTCAAAGCAGCTTACGTTCCTTTGGAGACCAGCCCCACTCGGCTTGCACTCACTCACTCACTCACTCACTCCCTCTCTCTCTCTCTCCCTCTCTCTCACGAGTCACAAATGAAAATAAAGCAGCAGAGCAGAATGAATTCAAAGCAGCTTACATTCCTTTGGAGACCAGCCCCACTTGCATTGCTGTATTTCCCCTTCCCCCCTTCTCTGAAGAAGAGCAAAGCAATGGATATGTACTTACATGTGTCCCAGCCACAGGTGAAGAAATTAAAAGGTCATCAGGGCTGTAAAACAAAGGAAGAAACTGGGTAATTTGAATAGGGGTCAACCTGCCGAATGTCTCACTGCCAGTCCTAAAACTAGTCTAGCCTGCTTATGCAAAATAACTGCAGTAATAAAGCAAGTGGGCTCTTCAGTAGATCCACTAGCTAACTGGGTATACAGGTATCCAAAGGGCAATGAGCTAGTTGGCATTTGGCTTCTGGACTAGGCCAGGCTTGGTTTCCAAAGGTGCCAGCATGCCATCAAGGAAGATCAGGCTCCAGCGACAAAATCAAGGAAATGCTCTTCAGGAGAAGTCCATGAGCTCCCCAGAGTAACTTAGTCAGGGTGCAAGCATTGCAGATGGGCTAGGCACATTAGTTGCCATCTTGCATCTCTTGGACAGTTTGGTCTGCTGTTAGATACCCAGTATGGCCGCCAACTTGTGCTACTACAAAGGTGCTCCCTGACTGTAATTGCTTCAAGCTGAGCAAGATTTGTGTCCAGTTGCACCTTAAAGACCAACTACATTGCCAGGAAATGAGCTTTTGATAATCAGAGCTCCTTGCCAGTTAATGTGGTAACCCCTTAGAAAAGCACTGCTTCTTTAGCAACAACCGTATCCATTTCACCATTTCACACAGTTTCATACCAGAACTGTACAGGACAAATTGCCACAAGCAAAGAAAATGTTTCCAAAGATTTTCCATGCTCAGATGTTAAGATCCAACACCTTTTGTAAGAGCTGGTGAGGTGCAATGGCTGGCTGGGGAAGGAGGGGGTGAGTTTGAATGAGGGAATAGACAATTGCTTTTTATTTTGGAGGTTTAGACTGCATCGAAATCTATTTTCCTAGTTTAAAAAGTTTCTCTTGGCTAAGAACAGGCAAGAGGAGGGAGGGCAAGTTGATTGCTCTCCAGCCACACCCTGTCAGTCCTTTTGAGATGCTGATACCTTGCCTGGGTGCAGACAATGCAGTGATGACAGGAGACTTTGGCACAAGGCAGGGCCTTAGATGGCAAGTCAATGCAGGGTAAGTGGTAGCCCTGGCCCTCTTGGCAAGCAATGTCTGCAAAGGCTCGGTGGTGGCAGGCTGAAATCTGCATTCACAATCTTTAGAGAAAGTAAATTGCTGGCAGGTCTTCCACCAGATTTGACAATCAAGTCCAGTGTTGCATTGGCTTGATTGGCAGTGTAATAAATCAATGGACCTCTGATGCCAACAAACTTAGCCTTTACATCCCCTTCTTCAGCAGCCTGAAAGAGTACAGGAGAATCAGTGAGGGAGGGGCTTCATGGAATAGAAGCAAAAGGCAATCTACCAACTCCAGATGTGCCCAGCCTGTGAGGCTTTTTATATGTCAGTTATGGTCCTTGGGCGAGTGGGGTGGAAGCACTCAAGAAAATAATCCTGACTTCCATTTACTTCCTAACAGTTGAATTTATGCTCTTTTAATAATAATAATAAAATAATGATAATGACCACAGCAACAATGATGATGATTATAACAACAACAACAACAACCATGTACTTACATACCGCTCTTCTGGACAGGTTAGTGCCACACTCAGAATGGTTAACCAAGTAAATTTATTATTAACCCCACAATACAGCTGGGGTGGCTGGGCCTGAGAGGAGTGAATTACTCAAGGCTACCTGCAGAGCTCATGGCAGTAGTTGGAATCAAACTAGCAGAGTGCTGATTTGCAGCCCAACCATTCAACCACTATGCTACAACAGCTTTTATAATAAATATGCTTATATACTGCTCTTCTAGACAAATCAGTGCCAACTAAGAGTGGTGAACAATGTTAGCGTTAATATTATCTCCACAATAGAGGTGGAGAGCTGGGCTGAGAGGAGGGGCTCACCCAAGGCCACCAGCTGAGCTCATGGCAGGAGTGAGAGTCAGACCAGCAGAGTGCTTGCTCGGAGCTCAGCCACTTAACCACTATGTTACAGCAGCAGATTCCCTACCATGCCTCTATAAATGACATGTTGCAATTAAGAAGAAAGAAATCAGATTCCTGATTCAACATACTTGCAATCATTGCACAGAATGAAATTGGTGTGTGTCGTAGACCTGGAAGAGCAGGCGCTGTCTTCGTGGTCCTTCTGATGTCCGCCACTGGTCTTATCCTCAGCTGCCAGCCTCCTCCAATGAAAGGCAATGCAGAAATTGCTGACCTTGGGTATCCCTCTCTGTTCCTCTGCTGCCAATACACTGTTGTCCCAAACCTGCCAGAAGATGTGAAAGCGTGAGTACCTCCTCAGTGCCACCCCCTCACTTTCAAGGCAACCTGCCCTGAAGTCTGTCCCGTGTGATTTATTTAGTTGATATGCCACTTACCCCAAGGAAGTCAAATGTAGTTTCAGTAGACAAAATCCAAAACAGGTGAACACTAAGGTCTTATAACTACCATTGCCCAAAATACGTTCTACCCAGCACATTACTCACATGCCTTTCTGTTTGAATTCAAGCAGGCACAAAAAGATGCGGCAATTACAGCCACTCTTTCAGCAAACAGTGATAACTGCTGTGCCATATACAGGGTCACCTCAACACTGAAGTTCCAGATCAGTGCTACGAGGTCTGGCTTCCTTCAGAAGAAAGAACATGGTGGAGGTGGGGGACCTATGCTATCTTTGCAACATGTGCTTTTGCCTTTATTTAAGCAGCGCCTCTTCAAAGCAAGATGGCTCTTCAAGAAGCCACCCCTGCGTCAAACTGTGCTCCCCTCCTAACCTCCTCCCCCTTCCTATGTAAGCCTGTTTTTGCTTAATCTCTTCAAAACGTTTCTCTGGCTCCCTCCCACAGGTGCCGCCTTCCCCATCTTTCTCTCTTTCTTTTTCTTTCTTTTTCTTTCTTCATTTCTTCCTTTCTTCATTTCGTTCGTTCAGTCTTTTGTTCCTTTGTTTATAATCCATTCTCCCTGCACATGCTCAGAGTGGATCACAACCAAATTAAAATGCAATATAATATACAATATAACAATTAAATGGACAGTGCAAAATTAAAACAGATAAAACTGGTAACAAAACCCCCATAACACGCAGCGCCCCTGTGGCCCAACGTAATGCTGTGCATTACACCTTCAGGCGCTGCAGAGTGGCTCCTAGCAATCAGGGAACATCTCCAGTGTCTGGCTTTTATCAAGGAAACCTCAGCTGGTCTTTTTTTAAAAATAGAGTTTCATTAAAATTTTAAAATTCTAAAACCTACAAAAAGAAAAAAAGGAGATAAGAATATACTTATATAAATAGGAGTAGGTACCCATTTTCCATTTGAAAGATTCTAACATTAATACATATTATATACTAATTCTAAAATAATCATTAAGTAGCTACTTTTCCTTTCCATTTATATATTTTTCCCTCTCCTTAATATTCACAAGCACAGATTATTAGTTCATCTCTTTCTGTTTCTTGCAAAAAGTCTATAAGGGGCTTCCAGACAATCAAATATTTGACTACTTTCCCCTGAAGCTGATCACTTCTGATTGCAAGGAATCAGTGTATCCTTAACCTGAAGGGACGATCAGTAGCTCCTTGGGGCCATTTCTGATCAGGAAAATAGTGTGAAGAGTCAGGCTTAATCCCTCTTCCCTGGATGCCACCATCCTGATCAGACTAGGTCATCATGCACATCCCAGGAGGGCAGAAGAGCTCAAAGAAACCCTAGCATTTTGTCTGGCTGTGCCCAGATGAGGGCTAGCTGGTATCTCAATAGCCAGTCCCTTTGCATGAGAACTGGACCTGTACTTGTAAAATGTTTGGTG
Source organism: Eublepharis macularius (assembly GCF_028583425.1). Lineage (NCBI taxonomy): Eukaryota > Metazoa > Chordata > Lepidosauria > Squamata > Eublepharidae > Eublepharis > Eublepharis macularius. Next base: position 25,271 of record NW_026559728.1, on the reverse strand, counting down.
GCAGATGCTGCAGCGTTCCTCTTCCCACCCCACCCCTGGTAAACTTCAAGAATTTTGCTGCACTGCCTCCATACCATTGCAGAGCGGTTGCGAGGGGTGATTGCTGACAGGATGGCCGAGGGGATGCTGCCACTCACAGCCATGTCCACACCAGTGCCTTGTGGAGGCAGGAAGAGAGGTGGGCCACCAAGCAGTGTGCAGCTGCCGTTTGATCTTTGAACCATGATCTGAAAGGAGATGCAGGGGAAACTAAACACTTGTGAAACCACAAGGAGAAACCATAGGGGTTTTTTTTTGCATTTGTTCATTGTGACTTAATCTAATTCTTGATTGGGGATCCAAGCTGATTAAGTGAACAATGAGGTGGAACAAAAAACAAAGTCCCCAGCTACTGTGTGGGAGGGCAGAAGAACCCTTTGGGGGATACTGGAGGAATGGCACCTGCAGAATAAAAAAGGGAATCGCCACATCAACAAGTCCAGGCCACAGGATCACAGCCCACAGACGGACCTCTGTGTTGGCCACTAGAGTAGAGCAGGAGTACTCCAAAACATGGTCACTGACCAAACATTCCAGGTGACTCAAGCAAGTGAGACAAGTTTCACCCTACAAGACCCACTTGAAATACAGCCGACAGACCCAAAATGGGTTGGTTTAGCTGCAGCTGGGGAGGTGGAAGTGGCTTCAAAGAGAACCTTGTCAAACGTCGTCTTCCTTCCTGGGAAGATTAGATAATGGAAAGGGTAGGCTGGCCTTGTAGTGGGAATTTGTAAATACAATATTAGAACGTACACGTTGAGTAGGGTTTTTTTACAAACTCCTCAATTTCTCTCTCACTTTTAGCCCACCCTTCCTCAAAGCAGCACGGACAGTTCTCCCTTCAGATAGGATTGTTTCTAGCTATCTAATCTAGGATGCTGAGAGATGCAGGACAACATGTCCTGCAACCATGGTGGTAAGATAAAAAAGGAGTACAATCTTTGCAAGGTGGGGAGAGGAAGCGCTTGCATTGAGTTTCCTGAGTGGCTCACAACATTCTTACCATGTTCATCCACACGACGTATATGAGCAGAGGGCTATTCCTGAAAGGAGAAAAGAGAACTTGGTTGTAGTAGCGGGCTTGCATTTTTGCAGGGCTGGGCAGCAGACGACACTTTCAGCTGTTGCCCATCTCAGCTCTTCAGGACTGTAGGAGCAACGCAGGAGTGGGAATGATGTTCCTGTCTCACCCCCTCCTAGTCTCCTCTGTGGCAAACAAGCTCTGCAGCCAGGCTTGGAAATGTTGTAATTTCCTCCTGAGCCTGTCTGTCAGATGCATCTGACGAAGAGAGCTGTGGTTCTCGAAAGCTGACGATGCATCTGACGAAGAGAGCTGTGGTTCTCAAAAGCTTATGCGACAATAAAGTTGGTTAGTCTTAAAGGTGCTACTGGACTCTTTACTATTTTGGTACTACGGACTAACATGGCTAACTCCTCTGGATCGATGACTATAGATGAAAGGTTCACTGTAGTTCCACTACACAACTTGCCCAGTCCAGCATGAATATTCAGAGAGAATCATAATTAAGAGCTTATCAAAGGAAAAATAACAATCGTGAAAGCTTACCAAGATGTCTAAATCAATGCCGCTTAATCTTCAATAAAATTATTACTACAAAAACATGTCTTTTGTATGGGTACAATGTCCAAAATAGACTTCTGTGAAAATACACTATTAGTCAACCTCCAAATCCGTACGCAACTCTATGGTTACAACTGCACCCCCTTTGTCCACGTCTTTGATAGTTATATTTGGATCCTTTGGAAAATTATCCAGGGCTCTCTGTTCCTCTTGGGATAAATTGTTCCATGTAGGTTGTGGTTGTCCCTCTAAGCTTTCCAGTGTTGTGAGCTAAAAATCTGCTTTGTGAGCTGAAACAACTTTCATTAAAGTTTTGAGTGCACCTCCTTTAAAAAAAAATTAAAATCAAATTGTTTTGATTACAATCAAATCAATTTAACAACAAAAGCCATTAGGTGAAAGGGCCACAAAAATCAGAGTATACTTCTGTATAAAAATGGATATGTCCATGCTGATTACAAAGGGGTAGTTGTATTAGTCTGTTGCTACAAAATAAAGCAGACACGCAATGGCACCTTAAAGACTAGCAAATTCATTTCAAGATGAGCTTTTGTGAGTCAATGCTTCAGCCTCTTTCTGCGCCAAGGCCAAGTTAAATGATGCCTTCACCATGGTGGTGGCTGAGACGCTACCTCCTCTCCTCAGCTCTCTGGGGCTGAGGGGATCCTAGTGATTTCAGGCTGCATGAGTCAGGCCAGACTCGATCACTCAGCTCTGCTCTGTTCCCCAGCTAGAGAGCCAGCAGTGGCTGGAGGCGCTCTCTGGCACCACCCTGGGGGCCAAACCAACCACAGCCAGGAAGGGAGGAGAGAAGTGGGATGAGGCTTCATCCATATAGGGCCCACCTGCAGATGCTGGCTGACTGGGAGGGCGGGGCCACCTGAGGGTTAGTATCTGTGAGCTACATCTGAGAAGCTGTGAGCGGAGGAGTCAGAATCTGTAAGCGATTGCTCACATGCTCACATTAGCGGGAACTCACTGGTTGTGATTCTAATTTTTTATTGTTTTTTAAAACCATCACTTCAAAAGTTGTTATATTGGGATGACTAATATTGGGTACAAAGGAAGATTTAGGGCGCAAGATCACTAGTTGTTTCCATACATCTTTTCTTCACGCAAAATCGCACAAAACTCACAGAGCGACACGTCTTCATGGCATGATTTCCCATCATGATTCCATTTCATGGTGTGATTTCTGATGTCATCACACCACGAAACAGAGTCATGATGGGAAATTGCACCATGAAGACACCATCGTTCCATGAGTTTTGTGGAATTTTGTGTGGGGGGAAAGAGGTGTGGAAATGGCCACTATTCGAAGGATCTCTATTACTCAAGAAGACTTTAAGTTTGAGTTGTTTGATTAATTTAAATAGACCTAACCTTGTTTGAAAACTATTGTAATGGGGGATGGGAACATAACCCAAACCCCGATTGAGCACTTTCAGCTGTATGTCAGATATCTTAACCAGGAAGTAAGGAGCCTAAGCTCAAGGAGGCAGAAAATGGGGTTATAATCAAAAAGCCTATGCCGTGTATATGACTTATAATATTAGTCATGCATCAAAATCAACATATACCAAGTATTATTATGGTTTACATGTAAATACAGTTACAAAGTCCAGTCCCAAGACTTATTTATGTATATTTGTTCTTTCTTATTTTGTAGGTAGCCTTTGCAGAACAAACAGAGTTCTTTGGCAAGAACTCTGAAGCGGCCTTTTCCTTTCCTCTGAAAGGGTGAGATGGAGGTGGCATTTTAAAGAAGTTGACAATAGACTACGAGGCTTGCCGGACCAGTCTCTTTCAGCTTGTTCTGAGAAAAGTCTTCCTCTGGCCAATACCTAATTCCTTCCAGTAAACTTTTTTTGGATTCAGTCTTCTAGCAATTATTATGCTGGAGACACAAAGGACAAATATACAAGTCTTGGGACTGGACGTTGTAACTGTATTTACATGTAAACCATGATACTTCGTAGAGACACGTTTTGGGTAATCTTTCGTAGAGACACGGGTGGCGTGACTTCTACAACCTTCAAACTTCAGAATTGGGGGTAGGAGGAGAATGACAGCAATAAGCTATTTACTGCTCTAAAAGTGACTTTTTTCTTCACACAGAGAAAACTTAACACCTCAAGAAGGTACCAAAAGGAATTGTGGACTTGTCAAGTGAAAGAATGGCTTTGGTATTATTTGACTAAAGAAAAAGGCATGAAAGAGGCCAACTGCAGATAAACCAGGACATCCACTCCTCTCTGCAATTCAGGCCTCTGATTTCCACAAAATCATAGAAAATCAGAACTGACGACACACTTTTTGAGAGGAATAAAATCATAAATGCTGAGCAAAGCATGAATGAAAAGTAGTTGTTCTCTCTCAAAAAGAAGCACTTTGTGCTCTGTGCAATTGAGCAATGGGGCCTCTTGCTGCAAAAGGATATAAGGATATGAGGATAAGCAGGAAGGAAAAGGTGTTGCCCCTTCAGCAGAGGCTTCATGTGCAGAAATGTTGACGGTTTTCATGTCATGGCAATAATCTATATCTGGTAAGTTATATTCCATTGAGCCTCTATACACAAGAGGCTTTCCAGGAAAGCTTACCTTTGCCCTTCAGTTTTATCCCAAAAGCGGGATAGGAAGACGCCTTGGGTAATCTTCCCTAGAGACTTGTGTGGCGTGACTTCCACAGTCTTCAAACTGCAGAATTGGGGGTGAGAGGAGAATGACAGTAATAAGCTATTTCCTGCTCTAAAAGTGACTTTTTTCTTCGCACAGAGAAAACTCAACACCTCAAGAAGATACTAAAAGGGCTTTGTGGACATTCCAATTGAAAGAATGGCTTTGGCAGTGTTCGACTAATGAAAAAGTTATGAAACAAGCCAACTGCAACTGGGACATGAAATCCTCTCTGCAGTCCAGACCTCTGATTTCCACAAAATCATAGAAAACCAGAACTGGTGACACTCTTTCTTAGAGAGATAAAATCATAATTGCTGAGCAATGTGTGAATGAAGAGTAACTATTAACTCTCAAAAACAAGCACATTAAGCTCTGCGCAATTGAATAATGGGGCCTCTCGTTGCGACATGATATGAGGATGACCAGGAATGAAAAGGAGTTGCCCCTTCAACAGAGGCTTCATGCGCAGAAATGGTGACGCTTTTCATGTCATGGCGGTAAACATTACTGGGTAAGTAAGAATCCATTGAGAAGGTGAACACATGCATTTCTAGGTCACAAAGAGAGACATTTGGCTTTCCAGGAAAGCTTACCTTTGCCCTTCAGTTTTTTCCCGAAAGCGGGATAGGAAGACGCCTTGGGTAATCTTCCCTAGAGACTTGTGTGGCGTGACTTCCACAGTCTTCAAACTGCAGAATTGGGGGTGAGAGGAGAATGACAGTAATAAGCTATTTTCTGCTCTAAAAGTGACTTTTTTCTTCACACAGAGAAAACTCAACACCTCAAGAAGATACCAAAAGGGCTTTGTGGACATTTCAATTGAAAGAATGGCTTTGGCAGTGTTCGACTAATGAAAAAGTTATGAAACAAGCCAACTGCACCGGAACTGGGACATGAAATCCTCTCTGCAGTCCAGACCTCTGATTTCCACAAAATCATAGAAAACCAGAACTGGTGACACTCTTTCTTAGAGAGATTAAATCATAATTGCTGAGCAATGTGTGAATGAAGAGTAATTATTCTCTCTCAAAAACAAGCACATTAAGCTCTGCGCAATTGAATAATGGGGCCTCTCATTGCGACATGATATGAGGATGACCAGGAATGAAAAGGAGTTGCCCCTTCAACAGAGGCTTCATGCGCAGAAATGGTGACGCTTTTCATGTCATGGCAGTAAACGTTACTGGGTAAGTAAGAATCCATTGAGAAGGTAAACACATGCATTTCTAGGTCACAAAGAGAGACATTTGGCTTTCCAGGAAAGCTTACCTTTGCCCTTCAGTTTTATCCCGAAAGCGGGATAGGAAGACGCCTTGGGTAATCTTCCACAGAGACATGCGTGGCGTGACTTCCACAATCTTCAAACTGCAGAATTGGGGGTGAGAGGAGAATGACGGTAATAAGCTATTTTCTGCTCTAAAAGTGACTTTTTTCTTCACACAGAGAAAACTCAACACCTCAAGAAGATACCAAAAGGGCTTTGTGGACACAGTTTTTTAGAGGGATAAAATCATAAATGCTGAGCAAAGTGTGAATGAAAAGTAGCTATGCACTCTCAAAAACAAGCATTTTAAGCTCTAAACAATTGAATAATGGGGCCTCTTGTTGCAACAGAATATGAGGTTCTGCGACAGGATATGAGGATAAGCAGGAAGCAAAACCTGTTGCCCCTTCAACAGAGGCTTCATGTGTAGAAATGGTGACGCTTTTCATGTCATAGCGATAAATGTTATTGGGTAAGTTACATTCCCTTGAGCCTCTGTACGCATGCATTTCTAGGTCACAAAGAGAGACATGTGGCTTTCCAGGAAAGCTTACCTCTGCCCTTGGATATTATTCCGAAAGCGGGATTGCAAGGCGCCTTGGGTTATCTTTCGTACAGATATGGGTGGCGTGACTGCCTCAATATTCAAACTGCAGAATTGGGGGTGAGAGGAGAATGAGAGTCATAAGCTATTTCCTGCTCTAAAAGTGACTTTTTTCTTCACACAGAGAAAACTCAACACCTCAAGAAGATTCAAAAAGGGCTTTGTGGACATTCCAAGTGAAAGAATGGCTTTGGCAGTGTTCGACTAAAGAAAAACTCATGAAACAAGCAAACTGCACATGAATCAGGACACCTACACCTCTGTACAGTCAAGACCTCTGATTTCCACAAAATCATAGAAAACCAGAACTGCTGAAAAAGTTTTTTAGAGGGATAAAATCATAAATGCTGAGCAAAGTGTGAATGAAGAGTAACTATTCTCTCTCAAAAACAAGCACTTTAAGCTCTAAGCAATTGAATACTGGGGCCTCTCGTTGCTACATGATATGAGGATGACCAGGAATGAAAAGGAGTTGCCCCTTCAACAGAGGCTTCATGCGCAGAAATGGTGACGCTTTTCATGTCATGGCGGTAAACGCTACTGGGTAAGTAAGATTCCATGGAGCCGGTGAACACATGCACTTCTCGGTCATAAAGAGAGACATGTGACTTTCCAGGAAAGCTTACCTTTGCCCTCGGATATTATTCTGAAAGCGGGATTCCAAGGTGCCTCGGGTTATCATTTGTACAGATATGGGTAGCGGGACTGCCTCAATCTTCAAACTGCAGAATTGGGGGTGAGAGGAGAATGAGAGTAATAAGCTATTTCCTGCTCTAAAAGTGACTTTTCTTAGAGAGGTAAAATCATAATTGCTGAGCAATGTGTGAATGAAGAGTAACTATTCTCTCTCAAAAACAAGCATTTAAGCTCTGCGCAATTGAATTATGGGGCCAACTGTTGCGACATGATATGAGGATGACCAGGAAAGAAAAGGAGTTGCCCCTTCAACAGAGGCTTCATGCGCAGAAATCGTGACGCTTTTCATGTCATGGCGGTAAACGTTACTGGGTAAGTAAGATTCCATGGAGCCGGTGAACACATGCACTTCTCAGTCACAAAGAGAGACATGTGGCTTTCCAGAAAGCTTACCTTTGCCCTTCAACTTTATCCCGAAAGCGGGATTGAAAGACGCCGTGGTTTATCTTCCATAGAGACTTGCATGGCGTGACTTCCACTATCTTCAAACTGCAGAATTGGGGGTGAGAGGAGAATGACAGTAATAAGCTATTTCCTGCTCTAAAAGTAACTTTTTTCTTCACACAGAGAACACTCAACACCTCAAGAAGATACCAAAAGGGCTTTGTGGACACAGTTTTTTAGAGGGATAAAATCAGAAATGCTGAGCAAAGTGTGGATGAAGAGTAACTATTCTCTCTCAAAAACAAGCACATTAAGCTCTAAGTAATTGAATAATGGGGCCTCTCGTTGCGACATGATATGAGGATGACCAGGAATGAAAAGGAGTTGCCCCTTCAACAGAGGCTTCATGCGCAGAAATGGTGACGCTTTTCATGTCATGGCGGTAAACGTTACTGGGTAAGTAAGAATCCATTGAGAAGGTGCACACATGCATTTCTAGGTCACAAAGAGAGACATTTGGCTTTCCAGGAAAGCTTACCTTTGCCCTTCCGTTTTATCCCGAAAGCGGGATAGGAAGACGCCTTGGGTAATCTTCCATAGAGACTTGCATGGCGTGACTTCCACAATCTTCAACCTGCAGAATTGGGGGTGAGAGGAGAATGAGAGTAATAAGCTATTTCCTGCTCTAAAAGTGACTTTTTTCTTCACACAGAGAAAACACAACACCTCAAGAAGATTCCAAAAGGGCTTTGTGGACATTCCAAGTGAAAGAATGGCTTTGGCAGTGTTCGACTAAAGAAAAAGTCATGAAACAAGCAAACTGCACATGAATCAGGACACCTACACCTCTGTGCAGTCAAGACCTCTGATTTCCACAAAGTCATAGAAAACCAGAACTGCTGAAAAAGTTTTTTAGAGGGATAAAATCATAAATGCTGAGGAAAGTGTGAATGAAGAGTAACTATTCTCTCTCAAAAACAAGCACTTTAAGCTCTAAGCAATTGAATACTGGGGCCTCTCGTTGCTACATGATATGAGGATGACCAGGAATGAAAAGGAGTTGCCCCTTCAACAGAGGCTTCATGCGCAGAAATGGTGACGCTTTTCATGTCATGGTGGTAAACGCTACTGGGTAAGTAAGATTCCATAGAGCCGGTGAACACATGCACTTCTCGGTCACAAAGAGAGATATGTGGCTTTCCAGGAAAGCTTACCTTTGCCCTTGGATATTATTCCCAAAGCGGGATTGCAAGATGCCTCGGGTTATCTTTTGTACAGATATGGGTAGCGTGACTGCCTCAATCTTCAAACTGCAGAATTGGGGGTGAGAGGAGAATGACAGCAATAAGCTATTTACTGCTCTAAAAGTGACTTTTTTCTTCACACAGAGAAAACTTAACACCTCAAGAAGGTACCAAAAGGAATTGTGGACTTGTCAAGTGAAAGAATGGCTTTGGTATTATTTGACTAAAGAAAAAGGCATGAAAGAGGCCAACTGCAGATAAACCAGGACATCCACTCCTCTCTGCAATTCAGGCCTCTGATTTCCACAAAATCATAGAAAATCAGAACTGACGACACACTTTTTGAGAGGAATAAAATCATAAATGCTGAGCAAAGCATGAATGAAAAGTAGTTGTTCTCTCTCAAAAAGAAGCACTTTGTGCTCTGTGCAATTGAGCAATGGGGCCTCTTGCTGCAAAAGGATATAAGGATATGAGGATAAGCAGGAAGGAAAAGGTGTTGCCCCTTCAGCAGAGGCTTCATGTGCAGAAATGTTGACGGTTTTCATGTCATGGCAATAATCTATATCTGGTAAGTTATATTCCATTGAGCCTCTATACACAAGAGGCTTTCCAGGAAAGCTTACCTTTGCCCTTCAGTTTTATCCCGAAAGCGGGATAGGAAGACGCCTTGGGTAATCTTCCCTAGAGACTTGTGTGGCGTGACTTCCACAGTCTTCAAACTGCAGAATTGGGGGTGAGAGGAGAATGACAGTAATAAGCTATTTCCTGCTCTAAAAGTGACTTTTTTCTTCGCACAGAGAAAACTCAACACCTCAAGAAGATACTAAAAGGGCTTTGTGGACATTCCAATTGAAAGAATGGCTTTGGCAGTGTTCGACTAATGAAAAAGTTATGAAACAAGCCAACTGCAACTGGGACATGAAATCCTCTCTGCAGTCCAGACCTCTGATTTCCACAAAATCATAGAAAACCAGAACTGGTGACACTCTTTCTTAGAGAGATAAAATCATAATTGCTGAGCAATGTGTGAATGAAGAGTAACTATTAACTCTCAAAAACAAGCACATTAAGCTCTGCGCAATTGAATAATGGGGCCTCTCGTTGCGACATGATATGAGGATGACCAGGAATGAAAAGGAGTTGCCCCTTCAACAGAGGCTTCATGCGCAGAAATGGTGACGCTTTTCATGTCATGGCGGTAAACATTACTGGGTAAGTAAGAATCCATTGAGAAGGTGAACACATGCATTTCTAGGTCACAAAGAGAGACATTTGGCTTTCCAGGAAAGCTTACCTTTGCCCTTCAGTTTTTTCCCGAAAGCGGGATAGGAAGACGCCTTGGGTAATCTTCCCTAGAGACTTGTGTGGCGTGACTTCCACAGTCTTCAAACTGCAGAATTGGGGGTGAGAGGAGAATGACAGTAATAAGCTATTTTCTGCTCTAAAAGTGACTTTTTTCTTCACACAGAGAAAACTCAACACCTCAAGAAGATACCAAAAGGGCTTTGTGGACATTTCAATTGAAAGAATGGCTTTGGCAGTGTTCGACTAATGAAAAAGTTATGAAACAAGCCAACTGCACCGGAACTGGGACATGAAATCCTCTCTGCAGTCCAGACCTCTGATTTCCACAAAATCATAGAAAACCAGAACTGGTGACACTCTTTCTTAGAGAGATTAAATCATAATTGCTGAGCAATGTGTGAATGAAGAGTAATTATTCTCTCTCAAAAACAAGCACATTAAGCTCTGCGCAATTGAATAATGGGGCCTCTCATTGCGACATGATATGAGGATGACCAGGAATGAAAAGGAGTTGCCCCTTCAACAGAGGCTTCATGCGCAGAAATGGTGACGCTTTTCATGTCATGGCAGTAAACGTTACTGGGTAAGTAAGAATCCATTGAGAAGGTAAACACATGCATTTCTAGGTCACAAAGAGAGACATTTGGCTTTCCAGGAAAGCTTACCTTTGCCCTTCAGTTTTATCCCGAAAGCGGGATAGGAAGACGCCTTGGGTAATCTTCCACAGAGACATGCGTGGCGTGACTTCCACAATCTTCAAACTGCAGAATTGGGGGTGAGAGGAGAATGACGGTAATAAGCTATTTTCTGCTCTAAAAGTGACTTTTTTCTTCACACAGAGAAAACTCAACACCTCAAGAAGATACCAAAAGGGCTTTGTGGACACAGTTTTTTAGAGGGATAAAATCATAAATGCTGAGCAAAGTGTGAATGAAAAGTAGCTATGCACTCTCAAAAACAAGCATTTTAAGCTCTAAACAATTGAATAATGGGGCCTCTTGTTGCAACAGAATATGAGGTTCTGCGACAGGATATGAGGATAAGCAGGAAGCAAAACCTGTTGCCCCTTCAACAGAGGCTTCATGTGTAGAAATGGTGACGCTTTTCATGTCATAGCGATAAATGTTATTGGGTAAGTTACATTCCCTTGAGCCTCTGTACGCATGCATTTCTAGGTCACAAAGAGAGACATGTGGCTTTCCAGGAAAGCTTACCTCTGCCCTTGGATATTATTCCGAAAGCGGGATTGCAAGGCGCCTTGGGTTATCTTTCGTACAGATATGGGTGGCGTGACTGCCTCAATATTCAAACTGCAGAATTGGGGGTGAGAGGAGAATGAGAGTCATAAGCTATTTCCTGCTCTAAAAGTGACTTTTTTCTTCACACAGAGAAAACTCAACACCTCAAGAAGATTCAAAAAGGGCTTTGTGGACATTCCAAGTGAAAGAATGGCTTTGGCAGTGTTCGACTAAAGAAAAACTCATGAAACAAGCAAACTGCACATGAATCAGGACACCTACACCTCTGTACAGTCAAGACCTCTGATTTCCACAAAATCATAGAAAACCAGAACTGCTGAAAAAGTTTTTTAGAGGGATAAAATCATAAATGCTGAGCAAAGTGTGAATGAAGAGTAACTATTCTCTCTCAAAAACAAGCACTTTAAGCTCTAAGCAATTGAATACTGGGGCCTCTCGTTGCTACATGATATGAGGATGACCAGGAATGAAAAGGAGTTGCCCCTTCAACAGAGGCTTCATGCGCAGAAATGGTGACGCTTTTCATGTCATGGCGGTAAACGCTACTGGGTAAGTAAGATTCCATGGAGCCGGTGAACACATGCACTTCTCGGTCATAAAGAGAGACATGTGACTTTCCAGGAAAGCTTACCTTTGCCCTCGGATATTATTCTGAAAGCGGGATTCCAAGGTGCCTCGGGTTATCATTTGTACAGATATGGGTAGCGGGACTGCCTCAATCTTCAAACTGCAGAATTGGGGGTGAGAGGAGAATGAGAGTAATAAGCTATTTCCTGCTCTAAAAGTGACTTTTCTTAGAGAGGTAAAATCATAATTGCTGAGCAATGTGTGAATGAAGAGTAACTATTCTCTCTCAAAAACAAGCATTTAAGCTCTGCGCAATTGAATTATGGGGCCAACTGTTGCGACATGATATGAGGATGACCAGGAAAGAAAAGGAGTTGCCCCTTCAACAGAGGCTTCATGCGCAGAAATCGTGACGCTTTTCATGTCATGGCGGTAAACGTTACTGGGTAAGTAAGATTCCATGGAGCCGGTGAACACATGCACTTCTCAGTCACAAAGAGAGACATGTGGCTTTCCAGAAAGCTTACCTTTGCCCTTCAACTTTATCCCGAAAGCGGGATTGAAAGACGCCGTGGTTTATCTTCCATAGAGACTTGCATGGCGTGACTTCCACTATCTTCAAACTGCAGAATTGGGGGTGAGAGGAGAATGACAGTAATAAGCTATTTCCTGCTCTAAAAGTAACTTTTTTCTTCACACAGAGAACACTCAACACCTCAAGAAGATACCAAAAGGGCTTTGTGGACACAGTTTTTTAGAGGGATAAAATCAGAAATGCTGAGCAAAGTGTGGATGAAGAGTAACTATTCTCTCTCAAAAACAAGCACATTAAGCTCTAAGTAATTGAATAATGGGGCCTCTCGTTGCGACATGATATGAGGATGACCAGGAATGAAAAGGAGTTGCCCCTTCAACAGAGGCTTCATGCGCAGAAATGGTGACGCTTTTCATGTCATGGCGGTAAACGTTACTGGGTAAGTAAGAATCCATTGAGAAGGTGCACACATGCATTTCTAGGTCACAAAGAGAGACATTTGGCTTTCCAGGAAAGCTTACCTTTGCCCTTCCGTTTTATCCCGAAAGCGGGATAGGAAGACGCCTTGGGTAATCTTCCATAGAGACTTGCATGGCGTGACTTCCACAATCTTCAACCTGCAGAATTGGGGGTGAGAGGAGAATGAGAGTAATAAGCTATTTCCTGCTCTAAAAGTGACTTTTTTCTTCACACAGAGAAAACACAACACCTCAAGAAGATTCCAAAAGGGCTTTGTGGACATTCCAAGTGAAAGAATGGCTTTGGCAGTGTTCGACTAAAGAAAAAGTCATGAAACAAGCAAACTGCACATGAATCAGGACACCTACACCTCTGTGCAGTCAAGACCTCTGATTTCCACAAAGTCATAGAAAACCAGAACTGCTGAAAAAGTTTTTTAGAGGGATAAAATCATAAATGCTGAGGAAAGTGTGAATGAAGAGTAACTATTCTCTCTCAAAAACAAGCACTTTAAGCTCTAAGCAATTGAATACTGGGGCCTCTCGTTGCTACATGATATGAGGATGACCAGGAATGAAAAGGAGTTGCCCCTTCAACAGAGGCTTCATGCGCAGAAATGGTGACGCTTTTCATGTCATGGTGGTAAACGCTACTGGGTAAGTAAGATTCCATAGAGCCGGTGAACACATGCACTTCTCGGTCACAAAGAGAGATATGTGGCTTTCCAGGAAAGCTTACCTTTGCCCTTGGATATTATTCCCAAAGCGGGATTGCAAGATGCCTCGGGTTATCTTTTGTACAGATATGGGTAGCGTGACTGCCTCAATCTTCAAACTGCAGAATTGGGGGTGAGAGGAGAATGAGAGTAATATACTATTTCCTGCTCTAAAAGTGAGTTTTTTCTTCACACAGAGAACACTCAACACCTCAAGAAGATACCAAAAGGGCTTTGTGGACACAGTTTTTTAGAGGGATAAAATCATAAATGCTGAGCAAAATGTGGATGAAGAGTAACTATTCTCTCTCAAAAACAAGCACATTAAGCTCTAAGTAATTGAATAATGGGGCCTCTCGTTGCGACATGATATGAGGATGACCAGGAATGAAAAGGTGTTGCCCCTTCAACAGAGGCTTCATGTGCAGAAATGGTGACGCTTTTCATGTCATAGCGATAAACGTTATTGGGTAAGTTACATTCCCTTGAGCCTCTGTACGCATGCATTTCTAGGACACAAAGAGAGACATGTGGCTTTCCAGGAAAGCTTACCTTTGCCCTTGGATATTATTCCCAAAGCGGGATTGCAAGATGCCTCGGGTTATCTTTTGTACAGATATGGGTAGCGTGACTGCCTCAATCTTCAAACTGCAGAATTGGGGGTGAGAGGAGAATGAGAGTAATAAGCTATTTCCTGCTCTTAAAGTGAGTTTTTTCTTCACACAGAGAACACTCAACACCTCAAGAAGATACCAAAAGGGCTTTGTGGATACAGTTTTTCAGAGGGATAAAATCATAAATGCTGAGCAAAGTGTGGATGAAGAGTAACTATTCTCTCTCAAAAACAAGCACATTAAGCTCTAAGTAATTGAATAATGGGGCCTCTCGTTGCGACATGATATGAGGATGACCAGGAATGAAAAGGAGTTGCCCCTGCAACAGAGGCTTCATGCGCAGAAATGGTGACGCTTTTCATGTCATGGCGGTAAACGTTACTGGGTAAGTAAGAATCCATTGAGAAGGTGAACACATGCATTTCTAGGTCACAAAGAGAGACATTTGGCTTTCCAGGAAAGCTTACCTTTGCCCTTCAGTTTTATCCCGAAAGCGGGATAGGAAGACGCCTTGGGTAATCTTCCATAGAGACTTGCATGGCGTGACTTCCACAATCTTCAAACTGCAGAATTGGGGGTGAGAGGAGAATGACAGTAATAAGCTATTTCCTGCTCTAAAAGTGACTTTTTTCTTCACACAGAGAAAACTCAACACCTCAAGAAGATTCCAAAAGGGCTTTGTGGACATTCCAAGTGAAAGAATGGCTTTGGCAGTGTTCGACTAAAGAAAAAGTCATGAAACAAGCAAACTGCACATGAATCAGGACACCTACACCTCTGTGCAGTCAAGACCTCTGATTTCCACAAAATCATAGAAAACCAGAACTGCTGAAAAAGTTTTTTAGAGGGATAAAATCATAAATGCTGAGCAAAGTGTGAATGAAGAGTAACCATTCTCTCTCAAAAACAAGCACTTTAAGCTCTAAGCAATTGAATACTGGGGCCTCTCGTTGCTACATGATATGAGGATGACCAGGAATGAAAAGGAGTTGCCCCTTCAACAGAGGCTTCATGTGCAGAAATAGTGACGCTTTTCATGTCATAGCGATAAACGTTATTGGGTAAGTTACATTCCCTTGAACCTCTGTATACATGCATTTCTAGGTCACAAAGAGAGACATGTGGCTTTCCAGGAAAGCTTACCTTTGCGCTTGGATATTATTCCTACAGCGGGATTGCAAGACGCCCTGGGTAACTTTTCGTACAGATATGGTTGGTGTGACTGCCTCAATCTTCAAACTGCAGAATTGGGGGTGAGAGGAGGATGAGAGTAATAAGCTATTTCCTGCTCTAAAAGTGACTTTTTTCTTCACACAGAGAAATCTCAACACCTCAAGAAGGTGCCAAAAGGGATTGTGGACTTTGCAAGTCAAAGAATGGCTTTGGCATTATTTGACTAAAGAAAAAGGCATGAAAGAGGCCAACTGCAGATAAACCAGGACATCCACTCCTCTCTGCAATTCAGGCCTCTGATTTCCACAAAATCATAGAAAAGCAGACCTGTTGGTACACTTTGTTTAGAGGAATAAACTCAAAAATGCTGAGCAAAGCCTGAATGAAAAGAAAGTATTCTCTCTCAAAAAGAAGCACTTCATGCTCTGCGCAGTTGAACAATGGGGCCTCTTGTTGCAACAGGATATGAGGTTCTGCGACAGGATATGAGGATAAGCAGGAAGCAAAACCTGTTGCCCCTTCAACAGAGGCTTCATGTGCAGAAATGGTGACGCTTTTCATATCATAGCGATAAACGTTATTGGGTAAGTTACATTCCCTTGAGCCTCTGTACGCATGCATTTCTAGGACACAAAGAGAGACATGTGGCTTTCCAGGAAAGCTTAACTTTGCCCTTGGATATTATTCCCAAAGCGGGATTGCAAGATGCCTCGGGTTATCTTTTGTACAGATATGGGTAGCGTGACTGCCTCAATCTTCAAACTGCAGAATTGGGGGTGAGAGGAGAATGAGAGTAATATGCTATTTCCTGCTCTAAAAGTGAGTTTTTTCTTCACACAGAGAACACTCAACACCTCAAGAAGATACCAAAAGGGCTTTGTGGACACAGTTTTTCAGAGGGATAAAATCATAAATGCTGAGCAAAGTGTGGATGAAGAGTAACTATTCTCTCTCAAAAACAAGCACATTAAGCTCTAAGTAATTGAATAATGGGGCCTCTCGTTGCGACATGATATGAGGATGACCAGGAATGAAAAGGTGTTGCCCCTTCAACAGAGGCTTCATGCGCAGAAATGGTGACGCTTTTCATGTCATGTCAGTAAACGTTACTGGGTAAGTAAGAATCCATTGAGAAGGTGAACACATGCATTTCTAGGTCACAAAGAGAGACATTTGGCTTTCCAGGAAAGCTTACCTTTGCCCTTCAGTTTTATCCCGAAAGCGGGATAGGAAGACGCCTTGGGTAATCTTCCATAGAGACTTGCATGGCGTGACTTCCACAATCTTCAAACTGCAGAATTGGGGGTGAGAGGAGAATGACAGTAATAAGCTATTTCCTGCTCTAAAAGTGACTTTTTTCTTCACACAGAGAAAACTCAACACCTCAAGAAGATTCCAAAAGGGCTTTGTGGACATTCCAAGTGAAAGAATGGCTTTGGCAGTGTTCGACTAAAGAAAAAGTCATGAAACAAGCAAACTGCACATGAATCAGGACACCTACACCTCTGTGCAGTCAAGACCTCTGATTTCCACAAAATCATAGAAAACCAGAACTGCTGAAAAAGTTTTTTAGAGGGATAAAATCATAAATGCTGAGCAAAGTGTGAATGAAGAGTAACCATTCTCTCTCAAAAACAAGCACTTTAAGCTCTAAGCAATTGAATACTGGGGCCTCTCGTTGCTACATGATATGAGGATGACCAGGAATGAAAAGGAGTTGCCCCTTCAACAGAGGCTTCATGTGCAGAAATAGTGACGCTTTTCATGTCATAGCGATAAACGTTATTGGGTAAGTTACATTCCCTTGAACCTCTGTATACATGCATTTCTAGGTCACAAAGAGAGACATGTGGCTTTCCAGGAAAGCTTACCTTTGCGCTTGGATATTATTCCTACAGCGGGATTGCAAGACGCCCTGGGTAACTTTTCGTACAGATATGGTTGGTGTGACTGCCTCAATCTTCAAACTGCAGAATTGGGGGTGAGAGGAGGATGAGAGTAATAAGCTATTTCCTGCTCTAAAAGTGACTTTTTTCTTCACACAGAGAAATCTCAACACCTCAAGAAGGTGCCAAAAGGGATTGTGGACTTTGCAAGTCAAAGAATGGCTTTGGCATTATTTGACTAAAGAAAAAGGCATGAAAGAGGCCAACTGCAGATAAACCAGGACATCCACTCCTCTCTGCAATTCAGGCCTCTGATTTCCACAAAATCATAGAAAAGCAGACCTGTTGATACACTTTGTTTAGAGGAATAAACTCAAAAATGCTGAGCAAAGCCTGAATGAAAAGAAAGTATTCTCTCTCAAAAAGAAGCACTTCATGCTCTGCGCAGTTGAACAATGGGGCCTCTTGTTGCAACAGGATATGAGGTTCTGCGACAGGATATGAGGATAAGCAGGAAGCAAAACCTGTTGCCCCTTCAACAGAGGCTTCATGTGCAGAAATGGTGACGCTTTTCATGTCATAGCGATAAACGTTATTGGGTAAGTTACATTCCCTTGAGCCTCTGTACGCATGCATTTCTAGGACACAAAGAGAGACATGTGGCTTTCCAGGAAAGCTTAACTTTGCCCTTGGATATTATTCCCAAAGCGGGATTGCAAGATGCCTCGGGTTATCTTTTGTACAGATATGGGTAGCGTGACTGCCTCAATCTTCAAACTGCAGAATTGGGGGTGAGAGGAGAATGAGAGTAATATGCTATTTCCTGCTCTAAAAGTGAGTTTTTTCTTCACACAGAGAACACTCAACACCTCAAGAAGATACCAAAAGGGCTTTGTGGACACAGTTTTTTAGAGGAATAAAATCAGAAATGCTGAGCAAAATGTGGATGAAGAGTAACTATTCTCTCTCAAAAACAAGCACATTAAGCTCTAAGTAATTGAATAATGGGGCCTCTCGTTGCGACATGATGTGAGGATGACCAGGAATGAAAAGGTGTTGCCCCTTCAACAGAGGCTTCATGCGCAGAAATGGTGACGCTTTTCATGTCATAGCGTTAAACGTTATTGGGTAAGTTACATTCCCTTGAACCTCTGTATACATGCATTTCTAGGTCACAAAGAGAGACATGTGGCTTTCCAGGAAAGCTTAC
Source organism: Eublepharis macularius (assembly GCF_028583425.1). NCBI lineage: Eukaryota > Metazoa > Chordata > Lepidosauria > Squamata > Eublepharidae > Eublepharis > Eublepharis macularius. The sequence continues at coordinate 7,054 of NW_026559728.1, read as the reverse complement.
CTTTGCTCTTGGATATTATTCCTACAGCGGGATTGCAAGACGCCCTGGGTAACTTTTCGTACAGATATGGTTGGTGTGACTGCCTCAATCTTCAAACTGCAGAATTGGGGGTGAGAGGAGGATGAGAGTAATAAGCTATTTCCTGCTCTAAAAGTGACTTTTTTCTTCACACAGAGAAATCTCTTTTTTTTTTTTTTTTTTTTAATTAAGATATTGTATCCTATAGCCGGGGAGGGTTGAGAGTTTTAGTGTATTTTGGATGACTATTTCCCATTCAAGTTATTCATCTGTATTTCCATACCCTTATCCCTCCCGCCCTCCCTTTAGCTACTCATCCTTTCTAGCCAGGGGCACAAGCTTAGGAGCTTCCACCGAACGTCCCGTTGTTGACCCTCCATGACCCATTTTAAATATAAATGCCATTTTTCCTTAATCTTTCCTATTCTTAATTCCCATGACTCATCCTGATTAATTATGGCTATAATGTCTGATTGAATGTATTCAAATAAATAATCCTGCCAGTTTAGTTCCGTCCACTTAGTTTTGTCTTTCCAACCAAATGCTATTACTGCTTTACCGGCTAGCACCATTGCTTTAAATAAGTCCTGTCCTTCTTTTCTGATATCTTTATGACCTAAAGTACTACCTAACATCAATTCTGGGTCTATCTTTGGTCTTATTGCGAAGAACTTATAAAGTTGCTCTGTTACCTTCTCCCAAAAAGCTTTAACTTCTGCACACTCCCACCACATATGGGAGTACCATCCTTTCCCCTTTCTGCAGTGCCAACAGTTTGAACTTAGTCTTGAGAACATATTAGCTAATATAGCCGGGGTTCTATACCACTTCGTGTAGAATTTCAATTCCAGCTCTCTGAATTTATGCACTTTTATCTCCTGTATACCTTTTATAATTCTGTCAACCCTTCTATCCGCTAGACTAATTTCTACGCTCCACTTCCCCTGAAGGAGGGTTCTTGTCCGATCTTTATCAGACATCATCCTTCTATATATCTTGCCTGCTAATCCTCTTTTTGTGTTTATCATCACCTTTAATAACTCCTCCATTGGTTCCCCCGCCATCAGAGTCCTATTTTCGATTATCTTTTTAAGTCTATTATGTAAACCTATTAGCTTCAACCAATATTGCCTTCCTATTTCATCATGTAATGTTTGTAATGGTTTAAGTGACTGCCCACATAGTATATCTTGCAATCTAGTGTACCCTTTCTGTTTAAGTAATCTCCACCACTTCTCATCTTCCTCCTCCTCATCCAATGCCTCTAATAATACTTGTTTAGATACTCCCTTTAACCATTTCGGTTGCCATTTCCTCCAAATCATTAATGCTGTTTTTCTCGGTCCCGGTTCTAACATACTGTATTTAAACTTTCCTCCTGTAAATACTCCAAATCTTCCAACCCCTTTATTTGCCTCATTCTCGATTCTAACCCATTTTTGTTCACTTCTCTCCCCTATTTCCATTAATGTTTTTATTTGAAATGCTTCATAATAATTTCCCAGTTCTGGGACACCCCATCCCATGTCAGATCTATGAGCATATATGAAATATCTAGAAACCCTACTTTTTTTACTGCCAAAGACCCATTCTTTTATTCTCGCATTCCAACTGTTAATTTTTTGTCTATTGATTTCTAAAGGTATCGTTTGAAACAAATATAATAACTTTGGGGTCCAGAACATTTTCACTATATTAATCCTAGCTGTTATGCTTAATGTCTTCTTGCCCCACCTCCTCATTTCTTTCAATATTGTGTTCCACGTCCGATTATAATTCCTCTCTACCATCTTATTAACATTTTTAACTATATCTATCCCTAAATATCTGAATTTCTTGACCCCTAAACCTATTCCTGTCCATTTATGTATCACTTTCCTTTCTTCCATCCTCACATTAATATACATTATCTCTGATTTTGCCATATTAACTTTTAATCCTGAGTTTAACTCAAAGTCTTCTAATATAATTTTTGTCTCTTTGACTCCTTCTTTCGGATTAGATATAACTATGATCAGGTCATCTGCAAATAAGTTTAATTTAATTTCTTCCTTGCCTATTTGACATCCCTCTATCCTCCCAGAGTTCCTAATGCGTTGAGCTAGTTGTTCTATAGCCATTATGAAGAGGAACGGGGAAAGCGGACATCCTTGCCTAACTCCTCTCTGAATGGAGAATTGTGAGGTATGTTCCCCATTGAGTCTAACTACCGCTGTGCCTTCTCTATATATTTCCTGGAATACTTGTATAATTGATTGACTAATTCCATATTTGGCCATAACTGTCCATAAAAATTGATATGACAGTGTATCAAAAGCTTTATAAACATCTAATTTTAATAAAGCCAGTTTCCTAAATTTACTATGACACAAGACATTGATTAAATTTCTTATTGGGTGTGCAATGTTTCTACCCTCCATAAAACCGTATTGATCCTCTTTTATCACTTTCCGAATAATATTCTTAAGTCTATTTGCCAATATTTTGGCAAAGAGTTTATAATCCTGATTCAGCAGGCTAATCGGTCTATATGAACCCACTTCTTGGGGGTCTCTCTTAGGTTTCAAAATCACCGTTATTTCTGCTTTCCTCCAGGTATCCGGGGCCTTTCCTCCTTTTAGTATATTATTAAATACTTCTTGTAATTCAGGGATCAATACCTCTTTCATTTCCTTATAAAATTCAGCTGAAAAACCATCTAACCCTGGAGATCTACCTGTCTTTAAGCTACCTATCGCCTGCTCAATCTCTTGACACTTTACATCCTCCTCAAGCCTCCTTCGTTCAGTTTCCGTTAACACTGTCCCTATCTCTTCCTCAAATTCCTTCACCTCTTTTTCCTCATATAAACTTTTATAAAATTTCTCAAATGCTCCTTTTATCTCCTCTGGATTCTGTGTCACCTTTTTATTTATCTTAATACTCCTCACCCTTTGTCTCTCCTTTTCCCTTCTCAGGTAATTTGCTAATCTCTTGGCTGAATTAAGTGTATTTCTCTGGTATTCGTTTTTTACCATAACCTGCTTTTTCCATAATGCCATGGAGTCAAGAACATCCAGTTTTTTCCGCAGTTCCCTAATTAATTTATGTCTATTGGGGCAAAATTTCTTTATTTGGTCCTCTTGCAACTTACTTAATTCCTGTAGTTTCCCTTCCCTATCGGCATGCCATTTTTTCCTTATCTCCTTTTCTTTCATAATACATTGCCCTCTAATTACCGCCTTAGCCGCATCCCATAGTGTATTTGTCTCCACTGTTCCTCTGTTCTCTTTGAAGTATAGCTTTATTTGATCCGTAATATATCGCTTGTCCTCCTCCCTAGCCATAATCATGTTGTTGTATCTCCATGGTCTTCTAACTTGTTTATGCATTAGTATTATTTCTACACTTACCGGGGCGTGGTCTGAAATCCATGTTGGATGGGTGGTTACTCTTTTTACCTCCCAGGTACTCATTCTATTTATAAGTACATAGTCTAAACATGAGGTGGTTTTATGTCTACTTGAAAAATATGTGGGTTTGGGCACTAGGTTAAGAACTTTGTGTACTTCAGTCAGATCCCATTGTTTCCAATTAATTATGTTATCTTTATTAAAATCCTTATTTAAATCTCCTGCCAAAATTACCTCTCCTTCAGAGAAGCTACGCGCTTTTTTTAATACCTTTAATAAAAAGGTTTTCTGTCCCATATTTGGAGCATATATGTTTATCAATGTTGTTAATCTATTTTCAACCAGGCATTTAACCATTATGAACCTCCCTTCAGCATCTCTTATCACTTCTATTACTCTTATATCATTCCTCTTGTGAGCCAAAATTGCCACACCTCTTGATTTTGATGATCCACGTGCCTCTGCCAAGATCCCCCAATTAGGGTCTCTGAATAAAGGTCTTTTATCTTTCTTTGATTTATGTGTTTCCTGGAGCCATGCTATATCTATATTCTGTTGTTTAAGAAATCTAAGAAGTTTATACCTTTTTAAATCCGAACCCAGACCATTGACGTTCAGTGTCAGCACCTGTAGTGTTTTATCCATTTTCAAACTCAGATTTACCTTCCCTTTGTTCCCCTGGCCCGATATTTAGTTTGATATTCCCCTTTGTATACCCAACTTCCCTTCCCTTCCCCCTCCCTCCCCCTCCCCTTCCCTTGTGTAGAGCCATGAGCTGGGGATGAGTACTCATCCCTTCTCTACACATCTGGGGTAAGCGCACCCTCCACTCCCCGAGTTATATTAATAACCATTTTAATACTATTTTAATTTTGTTTGTATACTTCCCTTAATATGTCTCAGTCTCGAGACAGTCTTGGCCTCTTGTCCTGACGGTTAGATGGACCTTCCTCAGAGTACGGTTGCTGTGGCCGAGGTTGATGCGTTTCATCCATCGGGATTGACTCAGTATTCCTCACATTTACTCCCAAAGTTTCTAATAGGTCCCGTGCCTCTTCAGGGTTCCTCGCACAAAGCCTCCTCCCCTCTTGGTAAATAACCAGGGATGCTGGGTACGCCCAGCTGAATTTAATGTTGCTTTGGTTAAGTTTCTGTGCAAAAGGTTTCATTTGAGTCCTTTGATAAAGCGTTTCTTTGCAAAAATCTTCCTTCACATAAACCCTTCTGCCTTTAAATGTCAGCTCTTTATTTTTCTTGAGTGTTTTGAATATCCTCTGCTGTAACTTCTCCCTCACAAGCTTCATTATCACCGGGCGCGGTTCCCCCCCCCATGCTTCTTGTTTGGAGTCTGTGGGCACGTTCAATATCTTCTTCTTCTATTTCCAGCTCCTGTTGTGATAACCATCCCACCAGGGTCCACTCTAAATCACATGCTTTAACTTCTTCAGAAATACCAAAGAAAATAATGTTCCCCCTCCTATTACGGTCGGATAAGTCTACGTATTGTTTTTTCAATGAATCAATCTCCACTTTGTTCTGTTGCGCAAGAGACTTGGCTTCTGATGCAATGCCTGCCACCAATTTAACCTCTGAGCCCAAATTTCTCATTTCTGCTGTTAGCTCAGTTAAAGAAGTTTGTATTTTGGTCTGGGAGTCAAGCATTAGTGCTTGAAATTGTGCCAGTTGTTCTGATAAGCCTTTCACAGTAGCCGCCATGTTATCTGTCTCGGCTCGTCCTCCCTTCCCTTTTAAAACTAAACAAGTTCTGTTATCCTCTCACCTATTCTTTTCACCAAGCTTCTTCTTGTTGTGCCAGACGTCTCATAAATCAGTTTCAGCAGTTTCAATCAGCAGTTTACATTCTTTTAAAGCTGTTAACTTGGATGTCCTCGGGAGAGTGGAGACAAGGCGTCCAAACGCTAGCGCGTGCGCATTGCCCTCCCCCACACAGAGAAATCTCAACACCTCAAGAAGGTGCCAAAAGGGATTGTGGACTTTGCAAGTCAAAGAATGGCTTTGGCATTATTTGACTAAAGAAAAAGGCATGAAAGAGGCCAACTGCAGATAAACCAGGACATCCACTCCTCTCTGTAATTCAGGCCTCTGATTTCCACAAAATCATAGAAAAGCAGACCTGTTGGTACACTTTGTTTAGAGGAATAAACTCAAAAATGCTGAGCAAAGCCTGAATGAAAAGAAAGTATTCTCTCTCAAAAAGAAGCACTTCATGCTCTGCGCAGTTGAACAATGGGGCCTCTTGTTGCAACAGGATATGAGGTTCTGCGACAGGATATGAGGATAAGCAGGAAGCAAAACCTGTTGCCCCTTCAACAGAGGCTTCATGTGCAGAAATGGTGACGCTTTTCATGTCATAGCGATAAACGTTATTGGGTAAGTTACATTCCCTTGAGCCTCTGTACGCATGCATTTCTAGGACACAAAGAGAGACATGTGGCTTTCCAGGAAAGCTTACCTTTGCCCTTGGATATTATTCCCAAAGCGGGATTGCAAGATGCCTCGGGTTATCTTTTGTACAGATATGGGTAGCGTGACTGCCTCAATCTTCAAACTGCAGAATTGGGGGTGAGAGGAGAATGAGAGTAATAAGCTATTTCCTGCTCTAAAAGTGAGTTTTTTCTTCACACAGAGAACACTCAACACCTCAAGAAAATACCAAAAGGGCTTTGTGGACACAGTTTTTCAGAGGGATAAAATCATAAATGCTGAGCAAAGTGTGGATGAAGAGTAACTATTCTCTCTCAAAAACAAGCACATTAAGCTCTAAGTAATTGAATAATGGGGCCTCTCGTTGCGACATGATGTGAGGATGACCAGGAATGAAAAGGTGTTGCCCCTTCAACAGAGGCTTCATGCGCAGAAATGGTGACGCTTTTCATGTCATCGCGTTAAACGTTATTGGGTAAGTTACATTCCCTTGAACCTCTGTATACATGCATTTCTAGGTCACAAAGAGAGACATGTGGCTTTCCAGGAAAGCTTACCTTTGCTCTTGGATATTATTCCTACAGCGGGATTGCAAGACGCCCTGGGTAACTTTTCGTACAGATATGGTTGGTGTGACTGCCTCAATCTTCAAACTGCAGAATTGGGGGTGAGAGGAGGATGAGAGTAATAAGCTATTTCCTGCTCTAAAAGTGACTTTTTTCTTCACACAGAGAAATCTCAACACCTCAAGAAGGTGCCAAAAGGGATTGTGGACTTTGCAAGTCAAAGAATGGCTTTGGCATTATTTGACTAAAGAAAAAGGCATGAAAGAGGCCAACTGCAGATAAACCAGGACATCCACTCCTCTCTGCAATTCAGGCCTCTGATTTCCACAAAATCATAGAAAAGCAGACCTGTTGGTACACTTTGTTTAGAGGAATAAACTCAAAAATGCTGAGCAAAGCCTGAATGAAAAGAAAGTATTCTCTCTCAAAAAGAAGCACTTCATGCTCTGCGCAGTTGAACAATGGGGCCTCTTGTTGCAACAGGATATGAGGTTCTGCGACAGGATATGAGGATAAGCAGGAAGCAAAACCTGTTGCCCCTTCAACAGAGGCTTCATGTGCAGAAATGGTGACGCTTTTCATGTCATAGCGATAAACGTTATTGGGTAAGTTACATTCCCTTGAACCTCTGTA